>NC_066577.1:0-15000 GCF_024679095.1 Eriocheir sinensis
TATCACATATGTAATTAGGCTTCCCATACTTAAGTGCCTGGTACACCATTACACACTGCTTATAAATGATGCGTGCCTTGATCGGGAGCCAGTGTAACTGTATTAACGCAGGAGTTATCCTCTCCTTCTAGACCGTCCTTTAATCAACCGTGCAGCTCTGTTCATGATTAATTGGAGCTTTTCAATAAGTAATTTGGCAAACCATAATAAATTGAGTTGCAGTAGTCCAATTTACTCATCACATGATTATGAACAAGTTTCTTCATTATATTCTCGTCCAGATATTTCCTCACAAACGCCAAGTTTTTCAAATGATAACCAGCTACTTGCACTATGTGTTTTATCTGGTCTCTCATCATAAGCTCACTATCAAGCAACACACCGAGGTTTTTCACACATTTGCTCATCGGAATGTCTATATTATTCACTGTCAACGACTGAACCCCAAGCCTCCCATAATCAATCTCACGGCCAACAAACAAGCACTCCGTCTTATCCTCATTTAGTCTTAATTGCCTTGACTCCATCCATTGTCTAATGTCTTCCAGTATGGCACCCAGATGAGCTTCAGCTTCTTGTATATTTGTCACTGACAGGTAGAATTGCGTGTCGTCAGCATACAATTTAAATTTCACTCCATACCTCTCGAGTACCACAGACAAATCCGCAGTATACAAACAAAACAGCACCGGCTCCAATACGCTCCCTTGCGGAACTCCTCTCCTCAAAGGCAATGAGTCTGAAAACTCATCTCCTATCTGTACACAATAGGTTCGACCTTCTAGATAGCTCTTGAGATATGAGAGAGCACTACGTTCAATACCATTATGTTCACAAATTTCCAATAGCGTATCGTGCACCACTGTATCAAACGCCGCACTCAAGTCCAATAAAAGCAACAATCCACATTCTCCTCCATCCATAAGCACACGCATGTCACTCACAACAGTGCACAGAGCTGTCTCAGTGGAATATAAATTACGATATGCCGACTGATTGTCATGAATCGCACCAACCTTGTTCAGGTGGTCTGTCAGCTGTATAAGAAGAACACTTTCCAAAACTTTAGACTGAAATGTCAAGTTCGACACAGGGCGAAACGAAGAAAGCAACTGTGGGTCTAGATCTCCCTTCAATATAGGCTTAATAATGGCCTGCTTTTCTGAGTTAGGGAACACTCCTTCAGATATACTTGCGTTCACCATCTTTGTCATAATAGTTATCAGCCTGCCGAAATTCACGTTGCCATCAAATATGCTAATTGACATTGGATCATTAGCACAATGGGTGTATTTTGCTCTCGTTATCACATCCTTAACAGTTGACTCAGTAACAGTTTGAAACACAGTTAATTTCACTTCTGGTTCAGAGATGTGTTCATTCCCTGACACAACGCTATCACTACGACTGAATGCCGAAACAATTCTTCTTATCTTGTTCTCGAGAAACTGTAGAAATTCATTAGCTAACTCACTGTCAACATATCCTTCTGGCAATTTCTGTTTCTTCTTATTTCCGGTCAGATCATCCAGTATCTTGTAAAGTTTATGTATATTTGGTCCAGCCTGTTCAGTTCTCTCTTTATAAAAATTACGTTTTCTTATCTCAATGAGCCTTTTGACATAGTTGCGTGCCCGAGTAAATTCCACTCTACGTTCCTCAGTCCGGTGCCTTCGCCACAGCCTCTCCTTCCTTTTTTTGATAGTTTTCGCTCTTCTGATCTCTTCATTGTACCATGGGGCATTATCTTTCACTTCTATTCTCTTCTCTACTGCAGGACACATATTTTCGTATTCCTCTTTCATCACAGCATTGTAAATACTATATAAACATAGATGACACTCAATTACTGACCCATGATTACATAATTCACCATAGCGTTCCATAATTCTGTCACACATCTGTTTTCATAACGTGTCACAGTTCAAATTCCTTGTAGAACGAAAGTTAATTTGCTTAAACTGTTTTCTGTTGAGTTTCAAGGATATACTAAAAGACACAAATTTATGTAACGGGTAAAGGGAGCATAAGTCATCCACATGAAGCTCACGTACCAGTTCACCTGATCTATCAATCAACACCAAATCAATGATATGTCCACAAATCGATGTAGGTCGATCCACAACATTGGCGAGATTGAACACTGATATCATATCAATAAAATGTTGCACATAGCGAGCCTCAGGATCATCCAGCCAAAGATTGAAATCACCCCACACTATAATATTCATGGACACCATATCAATAGTTTCTAAGTATAGTCCAAACTCCTCTATAAACAAGCTGAGGCTAGTAGATGGTGGTCTGTACACTGTTATAATTGTCAGTTTATTCCCATTTGTGTCACACTCAACTTGCAACAGTTCGAAGCTGTTATAAGATGGGGGCTCACACTTCTTTACTTTCTTCATAGCATTGGAGACGAACAACCCCACACCACCCCCACGACCGTCTCTCCTTGAATTGTGCAAGAAAGAATGAGTCACAGGAGTCATTTCCTTCATCACTGCAGAGTCAAAGTCCGTCAGCCAAGTCTCAGTAATAGCATAAAAATCAAGTTGTTGACTATTGATAATTTCCCTTATTTCAAAAGTCTTGTTTCTTGCCGACTGCACATTCAATAGTCCACACTTAATCCTTTGCATATCAGAAGCCATGGTCAGTGCTGAGTCTAATCCTATTTATTTCGGCGGCAAAAATAGGACAAGTTAGACTGCTCACTCCGTGATCATCCTGACGTTTTGCCATATTGCAGTTCAAGCACTTCCTCACATCAGACCGACATGTGCGCCCCTCATGTTCACCAGCACACTTGTAGCAATGAGGAGCCTGACCGTTGGCCTTGGCCTGGCAATTCCCCATCTTGTGGCCAAACTTCAAGCAGTGGTAGCACATCAATGCATGGTAGCGATCACGCACCTGATACACACCCCACTTCATCTTTAACTTGTCATTTTTCCTATGAATGAAAGCACGAACCTCTGGATCACATTTCAGCACATAGTGAACAGTCCCTCCAGCAGCAGGTTTATGGAAGATAACACTCATCTTATCCTTCACTCCATCAATCATGCTCAGATCATTTCTCTCAATAACTGTCTCAATGATTGAATCACCATCCTCCACCTGAGCAACATTGCAGATCATAATCTTTGGGTTCAGACGCCTCCCACATGAAACATTCAGATTATCAACACCGTGCAACTTATTCTGTGCCTCAGTTCGACTCTCCTCAGACTCAAAGTTCATCACAATGTTTCCCTTCCATGTGAGCTTCGAATCCAGTATCTGAACATCAGACAAAACCTCCTCTACTTTTTCCTTCATATCAACCGCTTTCTCATTACCTCCCGCCTTAAGAATAAGTAAGTTCTTGTTTTTCTGTCCTTCTTTCCTCTTCCTGCCTCTTGACACTACCTCTGCCCACCGTGCACCGCCACCATCATCATCAATCTCACGACCGGTTTGAGCTGAAACCGCCTCTTCAACTGCCGTTGTTACCCCTGCAGCCAAAACAGGCAATGCTGCCTCCACACTTGCCCGAAGGTTCGCTCCCTGCATCTCATTCATCCTTTGTTGCAATTTAGTCATTTCCATTTTTAAATCTTTCATACCAACAACCAAGTTAGTAACAAGATCATAATCTTTTGAAGAGGTAGGGAAACCCCCGCCTTGGCCGGTCGTGACGTCATCAGCCCCCCGACCTCGTGCCTGACTATCATCCCCTCCACTCAGTAGTTTCGCCACTTCTTCATATCCCTCAGTTCTACTTTCCACGCAAATTTCACACGTATATGTGATTCTTGAAGTGAAATATTTCACAGCTATATGTATCGGCAGTCCAGTACACTTAACATGAAACAAGCTACCACACTGATCACACTTCACTGCCGCAGTTTCCATCCGAGTTAAACACTTTCCACATTTCTGGTCTATCAATTTCACTAATTTACTTTGAAGTAAATTTTCCATACTTTCATATGCCAGATGGCTCAATTTATCTCACTCTCGCAACACGCCGGGAAAGTGAGAAAATTAGAACTATCTCACATCTTTTCAAACGGAGCTCACGCGCAACACGTCCTCACTCCACAACGCCTAGCCGCGAACACACACACACACACACACACACACACACACACACACACACACACACACACACACACACACACACACACACACACACACACACACACACACACACACACACACACACACACACACACACACACACACACACACACACACACACACACACACACACACACACACACACACACACACACACACACACACACACACACACACACACACACACACACACACACACACACACACACACACACACACACACACACACACACACACACACACACACACACACACACACACAGACACACACACACACACACACACACACACACACACACACACACACACACACACACACAGACACACACACACACACACACACACACACACACACACACACACACACACACACACACACACACACACACACACACACACACACACACACACACACACACACACACACACACACACACACACACACACACACACAGACACACACACACACACAGACACACACTGTTAGGGCTACCTTTATTTCTAATGCATTTTAAAATTCAAAGTCTTACCCGCCACTGTCCCCATTGGCTGTTCTCTCTCTCTTGCCTCTATTCTGATTCGCTATGAGCGTTTCCCGCCTTCTCACGCCTGCAGGGCGTCCCTTTCCACTCCCCCGCGCTCCTCAGTCTAGAGTTGGTTTGGGCGAGAGAGAGATTAGTGCCCCAGGACTCCGGGATTTATTTGGGTTTTCCCCCATCCCTTACATTTGAGTGAGTCTTGTATGATTAGTTTCTTGTTGTGATCATTTGCCTTTCCTGTGCTGCCAGTTGTAATAGCCAGTATCATTATTTTGTACCCTTTATGGTAATTTTTGTGCCACCCGCGTCGCCATTTACGACGCAGGCTCTATTTTTTGTAGAGTGTTACGCATACATATACTCTGACAATTCACCCTTGTCAACACTTGCTAGCGAATACCCCCATTTCGCAGGATTAGTGCAAGCTACCTTGCACCACATATACTCTGACAATTCACCCTTGTCTACACTTATTTATTATAGTGCTTTGCAATGTTCAACTACTGACTCCCAGCCCCTGCCCTGAGTTCTTGCCTTACTCAGCCATCCACTCTCATCAGTGGCAAGTCTCTTTATTGTGGCAGCTTATGCCTTAAGCGTTACCTAAAGCGTGTACGTTACCCCATTATCTTCTTTGTTATTACCTTTTTTTTTTGTTATTAAACTATTCTTACCTATACGCTCTAATTTTTATTTGAATCCGTTGCACACACATCTTGTTATTTATGTTATTCTTGTATACCTGTTCGTCCAGTAGACTGAACGGCAGTCGAAGCCGTTCACCTGCAGTGACCACGTCAAGAGTGGATTCTTTCTTTGAGGACGTGGCTTCTCCCTGGAGTTACGCAGGCCTTTAATCTCACTGTGTCTGTAGGACGTAACAGATATATTTTGGCGACCTCGCCAGGATTTTCTGCTGTTTTTGAGGCAGTAATTAAGCAGTGTAAAGATGCCTATCAGCGACGTAGACGCGGCGCAACAGTTCCTTTCCACTGAGCCCTCTCCAGAGAGCATACAGACTCTCACAGTTCCTGAACTCCGTGTTGTAGCACTGTACCTGGGTGCTGAGGAAACTGATTTAAAGGGTATTCGAAAACCCGAATTAATTGAGTTTGTGTGCCAACTTTTGTATGTAACTGGGGATGAACAGGGCTCAAATGAGCAACCAGGGCTGCCGCGCATTGGCGAAACGAGTGAGAATCAAGCGGCGACGCACATCGACACACACACTTTGCCTAGCGCGCCGCCCTCCTCGCCTTTGGTGGACGCTCAGCTCCATTCAACTGCAAATAACGATGCCTCGTTACCTCACTCCCGTGCTCTTACCACTTACTCACAGCAGCTGGAGTTACTTAAAATTCAGCTGGATCTAGAAGAAGCGAAAACTCGCCGCCTACAGGCTGAAGTAACTCTGCGTGACTCTATGCATTTAAATGTACCGAGTCCCTCTTCTCTTTCAGCGCCTTTTGACCTAGCCAAGGCTGCCAAGTTTGTTCCAAATTTTGATGAAAAGGATCCTGACTTATTTTTCTCTTCTTTTGAGAGAATAGCTCACAGCCTAGAATGGCCAGAGAGATACTGGACCTTACTTGTACAGGCTCGTTTTGTGGGAAGAAGCAGACGGACTTACTTGTCTCTTTCTGAGTCAAGTGCACAGGATTATGATGCAGTTAAATCTGCTGTTTTGCGGGCTCACGCCCTAGTACCTGATGCATACCGCTGCAAGTTTCGGGAACTCAAGAAGAGTTCTGACGTCTCCCACCTCGAGTTTGCCAGGCTTACTCGTGAAGCTTTCACTCGCTGGTTAAGGGCTACCGAGACACATTCTTTTGAGGATCTGGTGGAACTACTTTTACTAGAGAAGTTTGTAACTACAGTCAGTCAAGACGTAGGAGTTCACGTGGTAGAGAGGAGGTACATACCATTGAGGAAGCGGCAAGGTTGGCGGACAAATTTATTTTGGCACATCGTACTTTTAAGCACACTGGCACTGGCACTGGCATAGATAAGGGCAAATTGCCCCAGGTAAAGGTAACTGTCACAACAAGAAAACTGGATCTAGCGCTGAGGTTGACAAGTGGCGTAGTCCTTCGTCACCCAGCAGCCTGAGGAAATCGAAACCTCAGTGCACCTATTGTAATCGCCCCGGACACACTTACGAGAAGTGCTTTAAGCGCGTCTCATTCAAGGCTCCTGTAGGGAAGGCTAAGCCAACCCTTACAGTAAGTGCAGAGAAGAAGGACCAGGAGATTAAAGACACAGATAAGCCGGTGGCTTTGTTGTCTGATTTGTCTGCCTCTAAGGCCGGTGACATTACTATTGAAGAGGTACAGGGTGTGCCCTGTTGGTCTAAATGGGACGTCTAACCCTTTCATTTCCAGGGGTTGTGTTGATGTTGAAGGAAGCAAGTTCCTGTGACGGTACTCAGGGACACCGGCGCCATGCAGAGCCTCGTCCGCGACACTGTTGTCGGCGGTACCGACATGGGTAGGCAAGTCCTGCTCCGTGGTATTACGGGTCAGGCATCAGTTCCTCTAAAAAGGTATGAGCTGTGTACTGACTGTTATTCGGGGCCTGCTAATCTTGCAGTTTTCAGTGATTTACCCGTTGATGGCATAGACGTCATCTTGGGCAATGATTTAGGTGGAAGTAAGGTTACAGGAGAAGTACCGCTTGCCATCCTCGAGATGAATCCTCTCATTGATCCTGAAACTGTTGCCGGAGAAGAGCCGAGCTCAACTTTCCCTGCTTGTGCAGTAACGCGCAGCATGATTAAGCATCACACACCTGCCTCAGTCATTAATGATTCTTCTTGTACACCTGGCATTCTAAACGAGGACTCTCCTGAGGATATGGGCTTAGTCCCACTTTTTCAGTCTAGTGTTGACACTGATCTAGAATCTTTTCCCGTAGGTCAAGAGGCCCTGATTGCAGCACAGCAAGAGGACCCCACCATACAGCCTCTCTTGGAGGAGGCAAGGGACAGCACTAGTAGCTCCTCCAACGCACGTTTCTACTTCCAAGACGGAGTACTCTTTCGTCGGTGGATGCCCCGGCATCTACCTCAAGATGACGAGGAGTGGAGTTCCACGCGCCAGCTTGTGGTTCCCCGACAGTACAGGCACACTGTCATACAGCTAAGTCACTCTCACCGTCTATCAGCTCATTACGGTGCCAGGAACACGCTTAACAAGTTACTTAAAGTATTTTACTGGCCTCAGATTCGTAAGCAAGTCTATGACTTTGTAAAGTCTTGTCATGTCTGCCAGAAGGCAGGAAAGCCAGTTGCTGTATTCCCCGAGCTCCTTTGTACAAGGTACCTCCAGTAGGGCAGCCTTTTTCACATGTTCAAGTTGATGTAGTAGGACCTTTGCCCAAGACTAGGAGGGACATGAGTACATTCTAACTTTAATTGATGTGGCTACTCGCTTTGTCCATGGAGTGCCGCTCAGAGCTGTTTCTGCTAAGTCAGTTGTCAAGATTTTAACTGAGTTCTTCTCCATGTTTGGCATTCCTTTTAAGGTGCAGACTGACGGTGCTAGTTATTTTATGGGAACAGTTTTTACAACATTTTTACACCAGCTAGGCATTACACACTCTGTTTCGTCACCTTATCACCCTGAGAGCCAAGGTGCTCTGGAGCGTTCACACCGCTCTATTAAGGCTTCCTTAACCAAGCTAGGCTTGGATGGCGAGTCCAGCTGGGATGACGACCTGGCTTATGCTTTATTTGCTTTACGTGACACGCCTAATTCCAGCCATGGCTTTACTCCCTTCGAGCTTGTGTTCGGTCACTCTGTTCGGGGTCCACTCTGTATTCTCCGGGATAAGCTCCTTGAGAAGACTCCTACTCATCTGCCTGCCATACAGCACGTCGAAGAACTTCGCCAGCGCCTTACAAGATGCTGGAGTGTGGCAGCCGACAACCTCGAAGTGACACGAGACAAGACCAAGCAGAGGTATGATCTCAAGTCTAAATGTCGTGAGTTCCAGCCGGGACAGCAAGTTCTCGTCTTTCTGCCTCTGCAGGGCCAGCCTCTCGCAGCGAAGTTTTCTGGCCCATACACTATCTTGAAGAAGATCAGCAATACGACCTATGTAGTGTCCACGCCTGATCGGCGCAGAGCTCAACGCTTGTGCCATATTAACTCCATGAAGCCGTACCAAGAGGCACAAGGCTCTGCTCAACCGGCCCTCGTCTGTTCCTCTACCTCACCTGAGGACGAAGAGGTTCTTCAAGGACTCGACCCCACCGACTTTTCCAGTGTCAGAGCATGGCAACAGAACCCAGCAGTGTTCAGTCAGCTGTCTACCAAGCTTGCTCACCTAGAGCCCAGCCAGCAGTCTGACATCCATCGACTACTCAGCCGCTACCCTGCTGTGATGAGAGATCGGCCAGGTCTTACGTCACTCGTCGTCCACGACATCTGTGTGGGAAGCTAAGCCTATCAAGCAAGTCCCGTACAGAGTGAACCCCGAGCAGCGTGCCGTTCTGAGCCGTGAGATTTCTGCCATGCAGGAGTTAGGATTGATTAAAGAAGACCATAGCCCGTGGTCTAGTCCAGTAGTCCTAGTCAAGAAACCAGACGGGTCGTCTCGAGTCTGTGTAGATTACCGTAAAGTTAACCAGTTGATTGCTCCAGACTCTTACCCTTTGCCTCGCTTAGAGGATTGTATTGAGTCCGTAGGTCGGGCTAAGTTTATTTCTAAATTTGATTTACTTAAGGGCTTCTTTCAGATTCCTTTGACACCTAGGGCACAGCAGATTGCTGCTATTGTTGCTTTGGGAAAAGTTTATGTGCCCCTAGTTATGCCTTTTGGCTTGTCCACTGCGCCCACTGCATTTCAATCTCTTATGAACAAAGTTCTTTCTCACGTTCCAGGAGTGGCCGTGTACATCGACGACATAGTCGTCTTTTCCGACACTTGGTCCCAGCATGTCTCCCAGCTCGATTCTGTTTTCCAGGCCTTAGCTGAGGCTAACCTTGTCCTTAATTTGTTTAAGAGTGACTTCGGTCATGCCGAGGTTACCTATCTGGGCCACGTTGTTGGTCGGGGTGAGTTGGCTCCCATCCGTTCGAAGGTGTCAGCGATTTGTAACTTGCCACCCCCTGCCAACAGGAGAGCCTTACGTAGGTTCCTGGGTATGATTGGGTTTTATAGGAAATTTGTACATAATTTTGCACTGATTGCCTCACCTCTTAC
This sequence comes from Eriocheir sinensis, assembly GCF_024679095.1. NCBI lineage: Eukaryota > Metazoa > Arthropoda > Malacostraca > Decapoda > Varunidae > Eriocheir > Eriocheir sinensis. Next base: position 9,876 of record NC_066577.1, read on the forward strand.
AGACCTTTTGAAGGGGAAGCACACCTACACGTGGGATGACAGATGTCAGGTAGCCTTCGAGACTCTAAAGGAGGTACTTTGTATTGATCCCGTATTGAGAGTGCCTGACTTTTCGCGGGGCTACAAGCTGGCATGTGATGCTAGTGACTGTGCAGTTGGAGCCGTCCTCTTGCAGGAGGATGAGTCGGGTGTTGACAGGCCTGTTGCCTATTTTTCTAAGAAGTTAACTCCCCCTCAGACTCGTTATTCAACTATTGAAAAGGAAGCCCTTAGTATTGTTCTTGCATTGCAACATTTTCAATATTATCTTGCTACCTCTCAGCCTACTCTTATTTTAACTGATCATAAACCTTTGATTCATATCAGCACCCTTAGCAATGTGAATAGGCGTTTAATGAGATGGGCCCTGTTTCTTCAGAATTTTAACTTGAAGTTTGAGCACATTAAGGGGAGAGATAATATTATTGCAGATTGTCTTTCCAGACCCTCTTAGCTGAAGAAAGTGACGTAATGTCCCTTTCTTCCTCTAAGGGTGGAGGAGTTGTTAGGGCTACCTTTATTTCTAATGCATTTTAAAATTCAAAGTCTTACCCGCCACTGTCCCCATTGGCTGTTCTCTCTCTCTTGCCTCTATTCTGATTCGCTATGAGCGTTTCCCGCCTTCTCACGCCTGCAGGGCGTCCCTTTCCACTCCCCCGCGCTCCTCAGTCTAGAGTTGGTTTGGGCGAGAGAGAGATTAGTGCCCCAGGACTCCGGGATTTATTTGGGTTTTCCCCCATCCCTTACATTTGAGTGAGTCTTGTATGATTAGTTTCTTGTTGTGATCATTTACCTTTCCTGTGCTGCCAGTTGTAATAGCCAGTATCATTATTTTGTACCCTTTATGGTAATTTTTGTGCCACCCGCGTCGCCATTTACGACGCAGGCTCTATTTTTTGTAGAGTGTTACGCATACATATACTCTGACAATTCACCCTTGTCAACACTTGCTAGCGAATACCCCCATTTCGCAGGATTAGTGCAAGCTACCTTGCACCACATATACTCTGACAATTCACCCTTGTCTACACTTATTTATTATAGTGCTTTGCAATGTTCAACTACTGACTCCCAGCCCCTGCCCTGAGTTCTTGCCTTACTCAGCCATCCACTCTCATCAGTGGCAAGTCTCTTTATTGTGGCAGCTTATGCCTTAAGCGTTACCTAAAGCGTGTACGTTACCCCATTATCTTCTTTGTTATTACCTTTTTTTTTGTTATTAAACTATTCTTACCTATACGCTCTAATTTTTATTTGAATCCGTTGCACACACATCTTGTTATTTATGTTATTCTTGTATACCTGTTCGTCCAGTAGACTGAACGGCAGTCGAAGCCGTTCACCTGCAGTGACCACGTCAAGAGTGGATTCTTTCTTTGAGGACGTGGCTTCTCCCTGGAGTTACGCAGGCCTTTAATCTCACTGTGTCTGTAGGACGTAACAACACACACACACACACACACACACACACACACACACACACACACACACACACACACACACACACACACACACACACACACACACACACACACACACACACACACACACACACACACACACACACACACACACACACACACACACACACACACACACACACACACAGACACACACACACACACACACACACACACACACACACACACACACACACACACACACACACACACACACACACACACACACACACACACACACACACACACACACACACACACACACACACACACACACACACACACACACACACACACACACACACACACACACACACACACACACACACACACACACACACACACACACACACACACACACACACACACACACACACACACACACACACACACACACACACACACACACACACACACACACACACACACACACACACACACACACACACACACACACACACACACACAGCACACTGCAACTTTTTTTCTCTTCCTTCCTTTCTTCCTTCATCCTCCTTCCATCGTTAACTCTTTCCTTCCATCCTCAACTATTTCTTACCTTCCTTTCTTCCTGCAACACTCAACACTTAAATATACACACACACAACACACTGCAACCCTTTCTTACTTTCTTTTCCTACCTGCAACACTCAAGACTCATACAACACACATACATTCCCTCCACAACACTTCCCTTCCTTTCCTTCCTTCATTCCTGCAACACTCAAGACTCATACAACACACATACATTCCCTCCACAACACTTCCCCTTCCTTTCCTTCCTTCATTCCTGCAACACTCAAGACTCATACAACACACATACATTCCCTCCACAACACTTCCCTTCCTCACATACATTCCCTCCACAACACCTCCCCTTCCTTTCCTTCCTTCATTCCTGCAACACTCAAGACTCATACAACACACATACATTCCCTCCACAACACTTCCCCTTCCTTTCCTTCCTTCATTCCTGCAACACTCAAGACAGGAATCGCCTTGTATTGAAGTAGATTAAGGTCTCCGAGATGACAAATAGTAAACAGCTTTAAGAACAACAACAACCATCTCGAGTAAGGGGGTTCGAGGTCATCTATATACAGTTCAAAGAGGTTCCAAGGCTCTTATACACATGTCACTCGGAGCTTATGTCTTAAAGGTCAGGGAAATAGCGACGCTGTTTGGCCCCTTACACACGGGGACACTCAGAGAGCTGCAGCAGCGCGACTCACGCGCGACTCAGTTTTAGCAGCGCTGCTGTGAAGCGCAGCTCATCTTTCTAGAAAGTGTTGTGGGGTGAGTGTCGAGTTAGCGGCGCTTCTCAGCATCGCTACTAAAATTGAGTAGGGCGTTAGCAGCGCTACAATTGCGCCACGCATGCGCTGCTAAAAAAGTGGCGCTGCTGCAGCTACGTGTGAAAACTCCCATTGAATGCCATGTATCGTGACGAGCAGCGCTACTTTTTGTGGTCGCCACCGGCAGCGAAGCCAACCACGCAAATCTGTTTGTAGCGCTACTTTTTGTGGTCGTGAGTGCGTGTGAAAGCCTCCATTCAAACGTGGAGCCGAGAATCCGTAGAGTAACTCAATAAGCAATATGCATCCTGCTCAGAAGATACAGAGGGAAGCTATGTAAGAAAGGTTAACGTAGGGAAAAAACAGAACCGATTTAACTTAGAGTGACACAAATGGCAAAATAAAACCTGATCATCTAAAGGAAAAGAAAGATGTATATAAAAAAGTTAAGTTAGTGAAAAGAAAGATAGGTAGAAAGATATATTACTGAAAAGTGAAACCGATTATCTGTAAAGTAACAGAATCGGCAAAATACAAACTGCACAGAAGATATAAGATATCCATATAGAAATAAAAGGAAAAAGTAGTGAACAGTGAAATCAATTATACAAAGAATAACACAATTGGTAAACTAAAAGTAAACTAAAACGTGGGGACCAAAGGGAAAAGAATGACATAGAGAAGAAAGGTTAGATTAGTGAAAGATAAAACCGGTTATTACGTAGTAGAAAGAGAAAGGGACGAATTCGTTACGCACAGAGATAGTGACGAAATAGCAACAAAACGACAACAAAAAACTGCGCATCTGAAGAAAAAAAGCGATAGTGGGATTGAAGAAAACAAGGTAAATATGAGTAAAAAATCGAAGAGGCTTTTAGTAGATTGAAAAAAAAGAAATAATTATCCGTTGATCGAGTAACAAAATAGGAACAAAACAACAACAAAAAACTGCGCATCTGGAAGGGAAAAAGAGATAGAGGGATAGAAGATAAGTTAGTAAAAAATCGAAGAGGCTTTTAGTGAAATGAAAATATAGAAATGATAACCTTTTGATCGAGTAACAAAATAGGAACAAAACTACAACAAAAATTACGCATCTGAAGAGAAAAAGAGATAGAGGATAGAAAAAGATAAAGTAGTAAAAATAGAAGAGGCTTTTAGTAGAATGAAAGAAAATTGAAATAATTATCCGTCGGTCGAGTAACAAAATAGGAACAAAATAACAACTGCGCATCTGAAGGAAAAAAAGTGATAGTGGACTAGAAGAAAAAAGTTAAATATGAATAAAAGATCGAAGAGGCTTTTAGTGGAATGAAAAAAATGAAATAATTAGGAATAAAACAACACCTACGCGTCTCAAGAAAAAAGTGAGAGAGGGATAAAAGAAAAAAAGGTATATATGAGTAAAAAAACGAAGAGGCTTTTAGTTGAATAAAAAAATGGATGTAGTTAGCCGTGGATCGAATAACAAAATAAACAAAACAACAAAAATACGAGACTGGAAGGAAAAGAGATAGAGGATAGAAAAAGATAAAGTAGTAAAAAGTAGAAGAGGCTTTAGTAGAATGAAAAATGGAAATAATAATCCGTTGATCAAGAATAAAACAACAACAAAACTACGCATTTGAAGGGAAAACAGATAGAGAAATAGAAAAAAGGAAATTAGAGTGAAAAGTAGAAAAGCTTAACAGTATAATGAAAAAAATGGAACTCGCAAAAAACACCAAAAACTGAAATGAAAAAAACGATGGAGTATAGAATAAAAAAAGATAAATTAGAGTGAAATATAGAACAGTTTATCAGCAGAAAGAGGAAGCAAAAAAATGAAAAAAGATAGAGAAAGGAAAAATGGTGAAAATAATAAAAGACAAAACCGATTATACTTAGAGAGAAGGAATATTGGCGAGCGTGGATAAAGTGCAGCTACGGATTATATCAGAACACTTACGGACATATAAAAAATGGAAGGGGGGGGGGGAGAGAGAGAGAGAGAGAGAGAGAGAGAGAGAGAGAGAGAGAGAGAGAGAGAGAGAGAGAGAGAGAGAGAGAGAGAGAGAGAGAGAGAGAGAGAGATACCTTTTTTTCCCTCCCTTCCTTCCTTCCTCACTTGTCTTCCCTTCCTTCCCGTTTGATGTTTTCTCTCTCCCTTTTCCTCCATTTCCCCCCCTTTCCTCCTCCCCTACTCCTTCTCTCCATCACTTTTTGCTATTTTCCTTTTTCAGTCGTACTTTTTTTATTCCTTACTTCCTTCCTCCTTCACCTCCCTACTTCCTTATTATATCTCTCCCTACTTCTTTCCTTCCTTCCTTCCTTCCTTCTATACTCGCCTCA
>NC_066577.1:20000-120490 GCF_024679095.1 Eriocheir sinensis
CGGCCCTAAACCGACCTTTGTAGTGACCTGAAACTCCTCGGATTGACTTGTAATGCGGCCCCTAAACCGACCTTTGTAGTGACCCGAAACTTCGGATTGGACTTGTAATGCGGCCCCTAAACCGACCTTTGTAGTGACCTGAAACCTCGGATTGGACTTGTAATGCGGCCCTAAACCGACCTTTGTAGTGACCCGAACTCCTCGGATTGGACTTGTAATGCGGCCCTAAACCGACCTTTGTAGTGACCCTAAACTGCTCGGATTGGACTTGTAATGCGGCCCCTAAACCGACCTTTGTAGTGACCCGAAACTCCTCGGATTGGACTTGTAATGCGGCCCCTAAACCGACCTTTGTAGTGACCCGAAACTCCTCGGATTGGACTTGTAATGCGGCCCCTAAACCGACCTTTGTAGTGACCCGAAACTCCTCGGATTGGACTTGTAATGCGGCCCCTAAACCGACCTTTGTAGTGACCCGAAACTCCTCGGATTGGACTTGTAATGCGGCCCCTAAACCGACCTTTGTAGTGACCAGAAACTCCTCGGATTGGACTTGTAATGCGGCCCCTAAACCGACCTTTGTAGTGACCCGAAACTCCTCGGATTGACTTGTAATGCGGCCCTAAACCGACCTTTGTAGTGACCCGAAACTCCTCGGATTGGACTTGTAATGCGGCCCCTAAACCGACCTTTTGTAGTGACCCGAAACTCCTCGGATTGGACTTGTAATGCGGCCCCTAAACCGACCTTTGTAGTGACCCGAAACTCCTCGGATTGGACTTGTAATGCGGCCCCTAAACCGACCTTTGTAGTGACCCGAAACTCCTCGGATTGGACTTGTAATGCGGCCCATAGAGAGAAGAAAACTACCGCTCGTTTGTTTTACTTATATACGAGAAATAATATTCGTGTGGTGGTGAATGTCGTTAGTTTGTGTTGTTTTTGTTATTCGTTTTTAGACATACACGAGTTTGTTTTGATTTGCTTGATTTATTAAGAGAATAAATACTATGGTTCGTTTTATTTTTTTTACTTATGAATTTTCTTCCGTTTGGCAGATCTTTTGACAAGTGTTTCTCCGTTGGCTTGGTTCCTTTCATTCATTTTCCGTGCGGCCGAGACTCAGACGGAAGGTAAGCTATTATTATACAGTTGAGGAGAGGAGCAGAAAGGCGCGTGCGTGCGAGTGTGTGTTTTCTTAAGCTCCGCCTCGGTGAATATATGAATGAAACGAATTTGGAAACGAACGAAAGACTGACTCGCTTCTCTTCTCTTTTCGTTTCGTTTCGTCTCGTCCAATCTTTAAAGAAACTGGGAAGAGAAGAAAACGGGGAAAAGAAAATTGAAAAAACGGAAATAAAAAAAATATGGAAAAGAGAAAAAAAAACAGGAAAAAACAGGGAAGTGAAAAAAACTGGGAAATGAAAAAAAACACAGGGAAAAGAAAAAAAATGGGAAAGGAGAAAAAAACAGGGCAAATAAAAAAAATAGGGAGAGGAGAAAAAACGGGGAAAAAACACGGAGAAAGAAACAGGGAAAAGAAAAAGACAGAGGAAAAAAAACAAGGAAAGGATAAAAAACGGTAAAGAAAAACATGAAAAAAACAGGGAAAGGAGAAAAAAACATGAAAAAGACAAACACAGGGAAAACAAACAGGGAAAATAAAAAAAACACGGAAAAACAGGGAGAGGAGAAAAAACAGGGAAAAGAAAAAACACAGGGAAAAACAGGGAAAGGAGAAAAAAACAGGGAAAATAAAAAAACACGGAAAAACAGGGTGAGTTTGTGTGTGTGTGTGTGTGTGTGTGTGTGTGTGTGTGTGTGTGTGTGTGTGTGTGTGTGTGTGTGTGTGTGTGTGTGTGTGTGTGTGTGTGTGTGTGTGTGTGTGTGTGTGTGTGTGTGTGTGTGTGTGTGTGTGTGTGTGTGTGTGTGTGTGTGTGTGTGTGTGTGTGTGTGTGTGTGTGTGTGTGTGTGTGTGTGTGTGTGTTTGTGTGTGTGTGTGTGTGTTTGTGTGTGTGTGTGTTTGTGTGTGTGTGTGTGTGTGTGTGTGTGTGTGTGTGTGTGTGTGTGTGTGTGTGTGTGTGTGTGTGTGTGTTTACTGGTATCGGAGACATATTACAGATCAATAATAAAAATAAAAAAAAGAAGGAAAAATAAAAGACCACTGTATTATTTCGAAAATAATGCAAAACAAGAAAAATAAAATCCCCAGTGTAAGCAAAGTGAACCTGATTTAGACTCCCCCTTAAGATTATTAATTAGTGAATACATCACGGACAGAAGATTACATAGAACTGAGTGAAGGAAGTTGTCGTAGTCTCCTTCCCGTGCAGACACGATGAAGCGAGTTGTCCTTTCCTCTTTTCTTCGCGTTGACTTACAGAAAATACTTGGAAGGAAGTCACGGAAAGAAAACACTCGAGACACTGCTTGGGTCAGCGGTTCCCAGCCGTGTGTGTCCCGTTCCGCTTCTCCAGTCACTCTTTCACCTGTGGACCCCCGCAACGAAACAGGTGAGGCAGGGAATACCGCGGGCCGCTCACGACCATCCCAGGGGCCAAGTGTGTCACGAGGGCCGTGAGTATGACACCCTGGCACCGTCAGCGAGTGCAGAGCAATACTGGCACTTAAGCATTCAGTGTTAAGGGTTGTGTACAGTAGTATGAGAGTTATTCCGAGCCGCATGTCTCCCAATTCCAGTATAAGAACATAAGAACATAAGAACGTAAGGAGTCTGCAAGAGGCCGGTTGGCCTATACAAGGCAGCTCCTGTACACTCAACCCCACCTTACCTCACCATCCATGGCTTTATCTAACCTCTTCTTGAATGTATCTATGGTATTGGGATGAAGTAAAAAATGATTACAACCTCTCTGGACCCCTGCTTGGGAACCACGGGCTTAGGAGGACTGTGTGAAGTACTCTCTCTCTCTCTCTCTCTCTGTCTGTCTGTCTGTCTGTCTGTCTGTCTGTCTGTCTGTCTGTCTGTCTGTCTGTCTGTCTGTCTCTCTGTCTGTCTGTCTGTCTGTCTGTCTGTCTGTCTGTCTGTCTGTCTGTCTGTCTCTCTCTCTCTCTCTCTCTCTCTCTCTCTCTCTCTCTCTCTCTCTTCTTGTGTTCTTCTCCCTCCTTTCCCTCCTTCCTCCTCCTTCTCTCTCTCTCTCTCTCTCCTCTTTCTCTCTCTCTTCCTCTCTTATCCTCTCTCTCCTCCTCCTCCTCCCCACATCCTCCTCCCTTCCCCTCTCCAGCTTTCTTCCTTCCTCCTCCTCTTCTTTTTCCTTCTTCTTCTTTCCCTCACCACCACCGCTGCGCCGCCCCCTCACCACCACCGCTGCGCCCCCTCACCACCACCACCGCGCCGCCCCCTCACCACCACCACTGCACGCCCCCTCACCACCACCACCGCGCCCCCCCCCGCCAACCACAGCTGCGCCGCCCCCTCACCACCACCACCACTGCGCCGCCCCCCTCACCACCACCGCACTGCCACCCCTCACCACCACCACCGCGCTGCCCCCCTCACCACCACCACCGCGCCGCCCCCTCACCACCACCACCGCGACGCCCCCTCACCACCACCACCGCGCTGCCCCCTCACCACCACCACCGCGCCGCCCCCTCACCACCACCACCGCGCCGCCCCCCTCACCACCACCGCTGCACGCCCCCTCACCACCACCACTGCGCTGCCCCCTCAACCCCACCACCGCGGCGCCCCCCCCCACACAACCACCGCGCCGCCCCCTCACCACCACTGTCACCACCACCACCGCGCCGCCCCTCACCACCACCACCGCGCCGCCCCTCACCACCACCGCTGCACCCCTCACCACCACCACACCGCCCCCTCACCACCACCCACCACCACCACCGCTGCCCCCCTCACCACCACCACCGCGACGCTCCCCCCTCACCACCACCACCGCGCCGCCCTCACCACCACCGCTGCCGCCCCCTCACCACCACCGCTGCACTGCCCCCTCACCACCACCACCGCGCCGCCCCCTCACCACCACCACCCCCTCACCACCACCACCACTGCGCCGCCCCTCACCACCACCACCGCGCCGCCCCCCCTCACCACCACCGCCGCGCCGCCCCCTCACCACCACTGCGCCGCCCCTCACCACCACCACCGCGCCGCCCCCTCACCACCACCGCCGCGCCGCCCCCTCACCACTACCACCGCGCCGCCCCCCCAATCACCTCCACCACCGCGCCGCCCCCCCTCACCACCAGAGAGAGAGAGAGAGAGAGAGAGAGAGAGAGAGATTCTCTCTCTATCTCTGCCAGTCCTTTCTCGTGGACAAAGTAATACTGAAGTCCTGGCCAGAAATATGTCCGTCTCTCCTACAGTGACGTGGACCATTTTAAGGCAGACTCTGGAGAAATCCTCGATTCTTCAGCTCCTTTAGTTATTTCATTTCTTTACTCCTCCGCCCTCTCCCTCTCCCTCTCCCTCTCTCCCTCCCTCTGCCAGTTCCTTCTCCTGGACACAGTAACATTGAGGTCCTGGGCCAGAAGTGTATCAATGTCCCCTATCGTGAGGGACCATTTTAAGGCAGACTCTTGCGGAATGGCAGAGTTACGAATGAACTAAAACACCTCCTTACGAGTGTATTAACTTACTGAATTTTTCAATGCCCTAACGACGAGCTTTTTATTCGGCTAGGTAAAACACTCTCGTTACCTGTCTCCAGATGTCCCAAAAAACATCACTTTTTGGCGTTATTTGACTTTTTTGCAGTGGCCGAAAGAGAGGCCAACTTCGGGAGGAGAGGCGTCAAGATACTTTCACCTTGAAAGAGTTCAAGTCGCAGGCAGAAGGAAGTACAGATGAAGGAAGATTGTTCCAGAGTTTACCAGTGTGAGGATGAAGGAGTGAAGATGCTGGATGACTCTTGCATAAGGGATTTGGACAGTATAGGGATGAGCATGAGTAGAAAGTCCTGTGCAGCGGACCCGCGGGAGGGGGGGGGGGGGGATGCAGTTAGTAAGATCAGAATAGCAGTCAGCGTGAAAATATCGATAAAGAAAGAGAGGCAACATGGCGGCGGAATTTAAGAGGCAGAAGACTGTCAGCAAGAGGAGGGCAGTTGATGAGACGAAGAGCCTTACTCCACTCTGTCCAGGACAGCTGTGCATATGAAGCCCCCCCCCACACACACACACAGGTGAGATGCATACTCCACACGCTGCTTCCTCTGCATGGCGTAACGATGTGTGTTGTGTTTCAAAGTACTATTTCATTGGCTTGGGAAGAGCAAATGTTGCGCCTCACTAAATAAAACACGAAAAACAGGTTTCCTTGACACAGTTCTCTTAGTCACTCACTGAAAAGATTATCAACACTCTAAATCTTAGACTTGAAACAGAAAACGAATCGGTTGTGAAAGAAAACACTTTCACAGAAGTTCATAAAAGTTACCCTGAAAAAATGTTATGAGAAGAAGAGAACGGAACAGAGAGAGAGAGAGAGAGAGAGAGAGAGAGAGAGAGAGAGAGAGAGAGAGAGAGAGAGAGAGAGAGAGAGAGAGAGAGAGAGAGAGAGAGAGAGAGAGAGAGAGAGAGAGAGAGAGAGAGAGAGAGAGAGAGAGAGAGAACGGATGAACACACACAGCACAACCCTAGACTGTCACAAAAAACAGTGACTCACAACACCACACGAAGGTTCTCTCAGCCACGGGCTAGTTGGGGGCACACACACACACACACACACACACACACACACACACACACACACACACACACACACACACACCCTACAGCTGCACGTTGCCCCGGTGTTCGCCTCCGTCACCCTGGGTGTGGCGCACGTACCCACCAAGGCGAGGACGAGGAAGCAGCGCCAAGGAAGGCAGGAAACAAGTGGACGATAAGGGACAACACGCACAGGAAATAGAGACTGATGAAGAGACAGACAGAAAAACAGAGAAAGAAACAAAAAAACAAATATAAACTGTGTGTGTGTGTGTGTGTGTGTGTGTGTGTGTGTGTGTGTGTGTGTGTGTGTGTGTGTGTGTGTGTGTGTGCACGGAAGGGTCAATGGACAACAATATCTTCCGAGGAAAGGAAAACTATAGAGAAAACAGCACAGAAAGATGGGGAAGCAGGAGTGTACGGAGAGGTGGGTGCTGCTGCTGCTGCTGCTGCTGCTGAAGAGGACTCGGGTAGTAGTAGTAGTAGTAGTAGTAGTAGTAGTAATGGTAGCAGTAGTAGTAGTAGTAGTAGTAGTAGTAGTAGTAGTAGTAGTAATGGTAGCAGTAGTAGTAGTAGTAGTAGTAGTAGTAGTAGTAGTAGTAGTAGTAATGGTAGTAGTAGTAGTAGTAGTAGTAGTAGTAGTAGTTATTGTCAAACCTGAACATTATGACCATGCCGCAGAAACTTTTAGAGGAAGTGGCGTCATTGTGACAAAAGACGGACAACGACACTTAGGTGCAGTGATCGGGACAGAGGTATATAAGAAGGAGTACGTGGGAGACAAAGTAGCTGAATGGGTGAAGGAAATAGAAGCTTTGTCTGCCATTGCCAAGACTGAGCCACACGCTGCCTATTCAGCGTACACCCACGGCATCCAACATCGGTGGACGTTCCTGATGCGCACCATCCCCGGCATCAGTCCACTCCTCCGACCACTGGAAAATGCCGTCAAGAATGTATTCTTGCCGGCGCTGGTGAAATCTCATGCGTTGGGGGAGGAGAGGGATATGCTAGCACTCCCCCCAAGACTGGGTGGGATGGGGATCACCAACGCTGAGAAGCTGGCTGATAAGGAGAACCAAAACTCCATCAGCCTTACCAGGTCACTCATCAACAGGATCATCGCTCAGGAGGCAGAGGGCGAGATAGACCAAACAGAAATAAGAGATATTAAAAGAAAAATCTCAGAAGAAAGGCAACACGCCCAAAAGACGAGCTGGACCGTCTTACACACCACCTGTCCACAGAAATGGGTAGAAAATACACACAGCACAGGAGGCAGGCGCCTCTAACTGGCTAACGTCATTACCAATCAGAGCAAAGGGCTTCAGCCTCAACAAACAAGAATTTGTCGACGCCATTGCTCTGAGATATGGCTGGCCGATTGAGGGACTGCCTGATCTCTGTGCATGTGGATCAGCAAATGATGTCACCCACACCATGACATGTAAAAAAGGAGGCTTCGTCTGTATTCGACACGATGAAGTGAGGGATCTGACAGCCAGCATGCTCGGGGAGGTATGCCAAGACGTCACTACCGAGCCGGCACTGCTTCCCCTGGACGGCGAACACCTTCGGTACAGGACAGCCAATACCTCACAGGAGGCACGGGTTGATGTAAGTGCCCGCGGATTCTGGGTGCGCGGACAGCGGGCGTTCATGGACATCCGCATATTCGACCCGATGGCTGCCTGTCACCGTGAGCTGCCCCTGCAAGCCGCCCACCACAGGAACGAGCAGGAGAAGACAAGGGCATACGGTGAAAGAATCCAACATGTGGATCAGGGCAGCTTCACCCCCCTCGTCTTCACCACATCCGGCGGGATGGGTCCCAGGGCCCAATGCTTCTACGCACGCCTCGCGGAGCTAATCTCAGGAAAGAAGCATCAGCCAAGGAGTCACGTTGTCGCCTGGATGAGGTGTCGCCTCTCGTTCTCCCTGCTCAGGTCGGCCATCCTATGTCTCAGGGGCACCAGACACTCTGGCCCAAAAGCCACCAACATCTCCAATATGGACTATGAAGCCACAGTGATGGAGAGTGACATTAGGGTGGGTCGGGAGTGACTTGAGTAGGGAAGGAAAGGGGGATCTAGACGTAATAGATGATAGGTGATTTAGTGTCAGGTAGTATTAGCGATATGGTTGGATGCCACAGTCATTAGCGAACAGAGTTGGGGCTAATGACCTCCAAGCTATGGAGCCCTTCATGATTATGTGTCGGGAAAATAAACATGGGTGGAGGTATCATTTATGTAGTAGTAGTAGTAGTAGTAGTAGTAGTAGTAGTAGTAGTAGTAGTAGTAGTAGTAGTAGTAGTAGTAGTATTATTATTATTATTATTATTATTATTATTATTATTATTATTATTATTATTATTATTATTAGTAGTAGTAGTAGTAGTAGTAGTAGTAGTAGTAGTAGTAGTAGTAGTAGTAGTAGTAGTAGTAGTAGTAGTAGTAGTAGTAGTAGTAGTAGTAGTAGTAGTAGTAGTAGTAGCAGTAGTAGTAGTAGTAGTAGTAGTAGTAGTAGTAGTAGTAGTAGTAGTAGTAGTAGTAGTAGTAGTAGTAGTAGTAGTAGTAGTAGTAGCAGCAGTAGTAGTAGTAGTAGTAGACGAGGCCAGCCCTGTGTAAACTGTAAGAGAGGTGGAGATTGTCGAAACCCAAACAATCAACGGCAGGATGTGGAAAATGGGGAGCAACCACAAGTGGTGCTGGGTGGACAGGCCAATGAAGGCGCTGGAGATGATCAGGTGGAGGGGGGTGCAGGTGGCGAGAGACAAGGGCAAGGTGACCAGGGTGAGGACGCCTCGCGCGAGCTCCGCTTCTGGCAGAGGTGGACACTCGAGGAGACAGAGGAGTGGGTGCGAGACGCTTACAATCATGTGGTAACGTTTTCTTCCAATAACGTATTTGAGGCCCCGAGATGTAACGCCACCAAAACCTTGATAGAGGAGAAAACCTACCTCATTAGAGCGTACAACAACTCCACGCAAATCGCCCCCTACGCTTTAAAGATTCTGGCCATACTACCGCACCTCATTATGCCAACGGACTCACAAAAAGTCGAAACAATCTGAGGACGTGAAGGCGGTACAAAGAAGAATGGAGCTGTGGAGGAAAGGGGACGTCCGGAAGCTACTTGACGAGGCTCAAACACTGCAGGAGAGACTAGGCAGACGTAACAGTCGCAAGAAGGACAGTAACGACAGGGCTAGAAACTTTGCTGACAAGATGAGACAAGGCAAAGTGGCCATGGCAACTAGATCACTGTCAATAGAAGATGAGGCAGCGGGAGTCCTTCCCATGACGGAAGAGACACGCCAGATCCTCAAGGACAAGCATCCAGATGCTAGACCTGCACACCCAGAAATGAAGTTCCTTGGAGACTACACCCCACCGCATCGAGTTGTCTTCGACCATATTAGCGGTGACGTGATCTGGAAGCACGCCCTTCACACGCAGGGAGCGGCTGGACCATCAGGCTTGGATGCCAAGGGGTGGAAACACCTCCTCAGTAAGAACATCTTTGGGAATCCAGCTGTGGATCTTCGCGACGCAATAGCCGCCCTAGCAAGAAAATTGGCGTCAGAGAATTGCCAACACCTCGAGCCTTTGATGGCCTGCCGGCTCATCCCGCTGGATAAAAAACCAGGCTGTCGCCCCATCGGGATAGGGGAGGTGCTCAGGAGGATCATAGGCAAGGCTGTCATGGAGGTGGTGAAGGACGACGTGAGGAAGGCGGTGGGAAACCTCCAAGTGTGTGCGGGTCAGCAGGCTGGATGTGAAGCGGCCATTCACGCTGTCAGGAGAATGTTCGAAGACCCAGAATGCGAGGCGGTGCTGATGGTGGACGCTGCAAATGCGTTCAACAACATCAATAGGGAAACAGCACTGCACAACATCAAAATCAAGTGCCCTATATTCGCCCAATATATTGAAAATACATACAAGGAACCTGCCAGACTGTTCATCAGCAGTCATAATGACCAACGACTTGGAGACCCGGTGGCCATACAATCCTCAGAGGGCACCACCCAGGGGGACCCAGTGGCCATGGCAATGTTTGCCCTGGGAATGATGAAGCTGCAGGACATCATCCGCCATGAAAACACCAACGTCAAACAGGTGGCGTATGCGGATGACCTCACCGGGGTAGGAAAGTCTGCAGACCTCAGGAAATGGTGGGACCTCGTCAATGAACATGGCCCTAAAATAGGGTACCATCCCAACGCCACGAAGTCTGTGGTGATTGTAAAACCAGAGGCATACGATCGGGCCAAAACAGCATTCCAGGGCAGTAACGTGAAACTGTCAGTGACTGGAGAAAGACACCTCGGGGCAGCCATTGGAACAGCTGAATACAAAACCGAATATGTGAAAACGGCTGTAAAGCGCTGGGAGTCCGAACTGCAGAGACTGAGCGAGATCGCCAAAACAGAACCGCAGGCAGCCTACGCAGCATTTACGTACGGTGTCAAGCATAAATGGAACTACCTCATGAGGACAGTTCCTGATGTTGCTCCGTTACTAGAACCTCTGGAAGATGCTATCAGAAACACCTTCATACCGGCGATAGCAAATGGGAGATGTCCCAGTGACCAGGAGAGAAGATTGCTGGAGTTGCCGCCAAGAATGGGTGGGCTCGGCATCACCAACCCGGCTGAGTCTGAATTCGGGAACTCAATCCGAATCACAGCCTCCTTGACCGGATATATTACCAATCAAAATAAAAGGGGAGAAGACAACACTCAAGATATTAGGTCACTAAGGAATGAAATCTCCATAAACAGAGAAGGAAAACAGAGAGACACTCTGAGTGACCTAATGAGAGAACTCCCAGAAGACACAAGGAGGAGGGCAGATATTGCACAGGAAGTGGGCGCTTCAAACTGGCTAACCACACTACCTATCAGGGCAAAAGGCTTCAACTTAAACAAAAAAGAATTTACTGATGCCCTTGCCCTCAGGTATGGCTGGCCAGTGGATGGGCTCCCAAACAAGTGTAACTGTGGCTCACCCTTCAACCAAAATCATGCCATGACATGCAAGAGAGGAGGTTTCGTCTGCATGAGACATGATGAAGTAAGAGACGTAACAGCTCAGATGCTGAAAGAAGTCTGCCACGACGTGACTGTGGAACCCATGCTGCTCCCTCTGCAAGGCGAACACCTCGCCAGACGCACCGCTAATGTTTCGAACGAAGCACGAGTGGATGTTAGCGCCAGAGGGTTTTGGACTCGTGGACAAAGGGCATATTTTGACATAAGGATCTTTGATCCCATGGCCCATTGCCACAGAGACCTGACCCTTGATGCAGCCCACAGAAGAAACGAACAAGAGAAGAACAGAGCATATGAAGAAAGAATACAGAATGTGAACCAGGGCTCCTTCACCCCGGTAGTATTCACGACGGCAGGAGGGATGGGACCAAGGGCGCAGAGCTTCTACGCAAGACTCGCCGAAACACTGGCGGATAAGAAACAACAGCCAAGAAGCAGTGTGGTCGCCTGGATGAGATGCTGGATGAGATCACTGTATGGCAGGGATGAGCGGCCCTGGCGGTGGCTTGGTTCTGTGCCGGGAAGGCGGGTGTGAGGAGATATGGTTTGTTTGCTGTCTTCAGCGCACTGTTTACTCCCACTATACTTGTGTTACTTACAGGTTTACTATAATGGCTTGTTTATTTATTTCTAGTATCTACTTTCTTTACCATTTACTTTCTTTACAAATCTACTTGTCTGCGTTCATTATTTACTATACTCGTATTTATTCATTCAGATATTTTCTTTCGTTCGCTACGTATAAATTTCTTAATGGACATGTTCAGCTATATGTTTATTTATGTATTTACTTATTACTGTATGTATGTTATCTCCATTTACTTAACTACTTTCTCTAATACAGTCGACACTCATTTGTACGGTAAGAAGGGAAAAGAGGCACCAAGGAATCCATTTTTATTTGGGTTCAATTTTCAAAGCTTACGTCCCAATTAGACCATTTATGATACACCGACGTACTTAATCACTCCCGCAACTCTTGGTCTGCACGCGTTAACCAATAATGGCTCTGGAACTAATGACCGATGGAATGCGAGTCTATCCACACTGACTGAAAGTAAAAACTTAAGCTTGATTTGGTCTTGCTGGTGCGAAGGGAAGAGTACACGCCCAATTCGTCTGTCAGGCATCCTCCTTAAACTTTGCCAATACGCTGAGGTTAAAAGTCAACGGAAGAAATAATCGACCGAGAAAAAACATACATCTATCAAGTGTCATTCTTTATCTTTACCAACATACTGAAGGTAAGAAACAAAAGAAATAAAAAACAGAAAAAATAGAAAAAAAAATATATAACATATTTATAAGACAGTTATCCCCATAAAAAATCTTTACACAAGTATATCATTCTCAAGCTTTACCAATATACTGAAGCTTAGAGTCAAGGAATGCAAAAAAATAGAAAAACGAGAGAAAAACACGGAAGCTCGTACTGTTGTCTTATCCCACCAACATAGAAATCTTTCCTGCCAACACGTTTACTGGACCGTCAAAATAGTGCATTACAAAGCCATTCTATCTTCCCTTTCTATTCCAATCTATTCTAGGCTATTATATATTCCCTTTCCCTATTGGTGGTCTTTGTGGTGGCGGCGGGGCGGGGCAGATAATCTCTCGACAACCGCAGGATGGAGCAGAACTTTACAGACACTCGTGATGGACTGACCAGCTAAAGTTTCTCCCGTTACCTCTCGACGCACCAAAAACGGGTCACGGGGTTTGCCGAAGGAGGAAACATGGAAACATGGAAACATGGAAACGCAGGCAACAGAAAGCCTATTGGCTCATTACGAGGTTGCCCGCTTTGGTGATTTAATTTGCTCGACAGCCTGGGGCCTGGGGAGCAGATGAAAGCACCTCGACATTGAGGAGCAGATGAAAGCACCTCGATATTGAGGAGCAGATGAAAGCAACTCAATATTCAGTTTACTTCCGACGCAGCGAAGTGACGGTCGATTCTATATTTGAAGGAGTTGATAGTATTCGCATTTACTACTTCTGAAGGAAGATTGTTCCAGTGACGGATGACTCGGTTTGAAAAGAAACTCCTTCCGATGTCTGTGTTACATCGACTAGACTGAATGGGTAAACCGTTATTTCTAGTTCTTAGGTTGGTTTGCAATTCAAAGAAATTGGAGTAATCGACGTTATTGAATTTTTTAAGATACTTGAAGACTTGAATCATATCTCCTCGTAGGCGTCTTTTCTCCAATGTAAAGAGATTGAGTCGCTTGAGTCGTTCCTCGTACGGTTGAGCCCTCAAGGTTGGTATCATTTTCGTGGCGCGTCGCTGAATCCTTTCCAGTAAATCAATATCCTTTCTGTAATTAGGAGACCAGAACTGTACTGCATACTCGAGGTGCGGTCTTACCATGGAATTATACAAGGATAGCATCACGTCTGGCGTTTTACACTCGAAGTTCCTCGCTATGAACCCGAGCATAGTGTTGGCTTTGTTGTATGCTTTTTTACAGTGATTCGCGTGTTTCAGGTCACTACTGATAGTGACTCCAAGATCCTTTTCCTCCTGCATCGCTTGCAGAGGTCTCCCATTCATGATGTATGTGTGGTTACTATTTCTGGACCCAATGTGCATGACTTTGCATTTGTCAACATTAAAGGACATTTGCCATTTTTCCGACCATTCGATAATGTGATTGAGGTCTTTCTGAATGATTTCGCAGTCGGTCTTTGTGAGGCCCTTTCCCCCCACCTTAGTGTCATCAGCAAATTTCGATATTGTGGATTTCAGTCCTGATTCGAGGTCGTTGATATTATATGATGAAGAGAATGGGTCCCAGCACTGACCCTTGAGGCACTCCACTAGTGACTGGAAGCCAATCGGAAGGCTGTCCGTTGAGTAGTACTCGTTGTTTTCTGTCGGTGAGCCAATCTCTTATCCACGCGATCAGATTGGCTCCAATGCCCGCCGAGTGCAGTTTCTTAAGGAGTCGCTCGTGCGGTACCTTGTCGAAGGCTTTCTGAAAGTCCAGGTATATAACATCACTGGGGATGTGGGCATCCCAGTTCTTATATATACCTTGGAAGAAGTCTAATAAATTCGTTAGGCAGGAGCGCTTGTTTCTGAAGCCATGCTGGGTGTCGGAGATTACATTATTGTCTTCTAGAAACTTAACAAGTTTGTCACTAATAATCTTTTCGAGTATTTTTCTGCCACTGATGTCAAACTTATGGTCCTGTAGTTTAATGCAACGAGTTTGTCTCATTTTTTGAAAATTGGTGTTACGTTCGCCATCTTCCAGTCTTCCGGGACCTTTTTCAATTGAACAGACTGGTTGAATATGTTAGTGTGTGGCTGTAGTATTTGTTGTTTAAGCTCTTTAATAACCGCGGGACAAACCGTCAGGTCCTGTTGACTTGTTCGTGTCGAGTTTATCCAAATACTCTTTCACTTCTTGGTCGCATATTGAGTCAATTTTCAGGGGCGTGATTCCCCTCGGCGGGTCAGGGTTCTCGGGCATGGTGTCGATGTTCTCGACTGTGAATACGGATGCGAAGTTACTGTTGAGGATTCTGGCCATCTGTTTACTGTCCTAAGTTGCAGCTCCAGTCTCGTCTGTCAGGGGACCAACATTGGATTTTACTTTCTTTTTCGATCTGATGTATGTGAAGAATTTTTTTGAGTTTGTCTTGATGTCACGCGCTATTTGTTTTTCGTAGTTGCGTTTACTACACCGAATAAGGGTGCGACAAGCTCTGAGGCTGTTGTGGTACTGAGTACTGGCTTCGGCCGTGTCATTCTCTTTCATTAGGTTATAATTCCTTTTTTTTTAAGTTTACCGCCCTTTTTATTTCTCTGGTCATCCACGGTGGATCTACGGCACCATTTACTCGCCTGGGTTTCGTCGGCACTGTAGCCTTTTCTACTCCCAAAAGCTTATCTTTGAAGTTGTTCCACGTTGTCGATTGTATTGTCGGTTAGGTGAAGTTGGTCCCAGGTCGCAGAGGGAAGCAGCTCACGGGCTAGGTTGAAATTTGCTTTTTTGTAGTCTGGTATCACTGACGGATTGTCTACGAGTTTGTGACTTATGTTGACAATGAAACGGATTAAGTGGTGATCGCAACCGTTAATTTTTTCACCAACTTCACAGTCGCGAATGAGGTCGGGGTCGCTTACTAATACCAGATCCAGTAGATTGTTTTCTCTTGTTGGTTGAGTTACAACTTGAGTGAGGAACGAATCCTCCACCATTTCTATAAGCCTGTTATCCTCTTGATCTCCAGTCAATTGTCCCCAGTCAATGTTAGGGCAATTAAAGTCCCCAATTATTATTGCTTCTATACTTTGTGTTAAAGAGTGAAGCTCTTCGTACAGGGCAGTGTCATCGGCTACCTGTTGTTTTGGAGGCCTGTATACGGTCGCAAGTGTTAGTT
Source organism: Eriocheir sinensis (assembly GCF_024679095.1). Taxonomy (NCBI): domain Eukaryota; kingdom Metazoa; phylum Arthropoda; class Malacostraca; order Decapoda; family Varunidae; genus Eriocheir; species Eriocheir sinensis. The sequence continues at coordinate 35,152 of NC_066577.1, forward strand.
TCTTATTATTCGCAGTTATTTCCACATAGACGGAGTCGTAATTCTCTGCGTCCTGTTTGTCTATTTTTATGGCAGGGAGCGTACTTTTTACGTAGCAAATTACTCCTCCTCCTTTCTTGTGCATTCGATTTTTTGGAAGCTGTACCCGGGAAATGACAGTTCAGATACTACATGTGCAGAGTTGGCCAAAGTCTCTGTGATGGCTACCACATCTGGTTTCTCAGTAGCAATATACGCCCTAATTTAGTCCATAGTGTGTAATAGACTGCGTGCATTTGTGTACAAAATGGAAATGTGACTACTGGTTTGGCCGCGTCGTGTTGAATGAGTTCGCTTGTCGGAGGCGTCGTTGGTTACACAGTTTCTTGCAAGCCGCATCGACGCTACGGTTCGGTTGATCAAGGGTTGCCTTTGCCTTGCCCTCGCCTCCAGTTTTTTGAATAGCTTTTCGAGAAGCTTTCAACTGCATCGTTCAGGAGCCTTCCTAGCCGCGCCGAACCAACCTCGTTCAAGTGGAGTCCGTCCTCCCAAAACAAATCTGGGCGCTGGTTGAAGTGATGCCATGCGTTCATGAACCCTACGCCTTCATCGTTACATAACTGCTTTAGACTAGTGTTGACGCCGTACGCTTTACTGTTGTTGTATCCGGCGAACGTATTGACTCTCGGTAGAATTCCAGAGACGATGATGTGAGGGCACTTGGTCTTGTATTTCCGAATGACTTGACGGTATTTTGCTAACAGGTCCTGAATTTGAGTTGACTGAAGGTCGTTGGTTCCCGCATGGATCAGATACACTGTGTCGTCCTTCGCATCTAAACTTAGGCTACGGTTATTCTGGTGTATTTTTCGGCTTCTTTACCTGTTTGAACCCTTGTGAAGGATCGCTTTGGACCTCAGATAATCCAGTTGCTGAGTTTGCTGTGCTAGAGTATTAGAGGGAAGGGGAGGGGAGGGTAAGGGGACGAAAGTGGAGAGAGAACAGGAGGAGGAGGGAGGGGAGATTACGATGGTGGAGGAGGTAGGAGGGAAGAGAAAAAAATAACAGAAGAAAGGGAGGGGAAGGGGGAGGGGGAATTGATGGTTGGGTAAAGTGGTAGGTGAGAGAAAGCAAGGGGAAGGAATGGGGGATAAGAAGGAAGGGAAGAAGAAAGGGGCGGTGGAGGTACGAGGGAGTAGAGAAGAGGGAGAAGGAAGGGAAGGGAATTGATGGCTGGGGTTAGTGGTGAGGGTTAGTGAGGGGATGGGATGGGGTTAAGAAGGAAAGGAGAAGTAGAAAGGGGATGGAGGAAGTAATAGAAAGAAAAGAAGAGGGAGAAGGATGGGAGGGGAAGTGGACTGAGGATAGTGGTGGGTGGGAAAGTAAGGAGGGAAGGGGGTAAGGAGGCAGGCAGAGAAGCAGAAGAAGAAGGGAGCAAGTTGATGGAGGAGGAAAGATAAGGGAGGGAAGGGGGTAAACTGATGGCTGAGGTTAGGTAGGTGAGCGTGAGGAAGGAATGGGTGAGGTAAGGAATGGAAGGAATAAGTAAATAAGGAGAAGGAATGGGGGCTAAGAAGGAAGGGAGGAGAAGAAAGGGGGGATTGGGTGAGGGAGAGTGATGAAGGAGGGCGATTTGGGGGAGACATGAAAGAGTACTGGGGGTGGTGGCGGGCAGGAAGGGCGTGCAGGGGGGAGTGGCCAGTTAAGGTGAGAACGAAATAAATCTTTGAAAAATATATGTATAAAATGTAGAGGAGAAAAAACAAATACTACACAAAGGAAAATTAAAGTCTAAGGATGGTGTCAGGGTGATGGGGATAAAAAGCAAATAAAGCATATGTCCAAAAACTGGTCAACAGAAGTAAAACAAGACGAGCTTTGATTTGAGCTGCAACAGATTATAAAGAATTGTTTAGTACTGAAAATGTTAGCAGGTAAAAATAAAGGGCAGGCAGGTAAGGGAGGAGTAAGGTAAATGAAATAAATCTTTAAACGGTTGATCAGAGGGAAGAAGCAAAACCATTATGAAGAGACGAACGGAACTAAATAACAAAAAAAAAAAAAAAAATAAGGACTAGAAAAAAATACAGAAAATCGAACTGATTAATCTTGAAAATGTTTAGAAAATGGGAGTATAAAAAAAATAAAAGAAAAATAAATTCAAGATAGAGGGAATAATAGGTGAGGTTAAACAGTGGTGTAGAAGACTAAAACAAGTGTTAATAGCACAAAAACTGTGCTAGATCGGCGTCACATGACCCTCCAACACACCCAACAATTTATATTATGCAACTAGGGGTCTAAAATGGAAAATGCTGAAAAGTAAAGATGGCGCCACTATAAACACTTGCCTGCGCCACAACGGGATGGGGCCGACCATCAGGCCCTACTTTGAAGGCCTACCGGCGCCGGAGGCCAAGACGTAAAAAAATAAAAATAAATAAAAAATGTTTATAATGCCATGATGTAGGGTTCATCAGGACTAACAAATGCTATTATACAATGTCATGTCTACACTTCATGGGTAAGCCAGGAAAACAACTTGAAAATAACAACATCAATATGAAGATAGACAATCTGTTGACGCCGATCAAAATGTAAAAAGTTGAGCCAGCAAGACCAACAAAGAGACGGAAGGAAAAATTAGGAAAAAAAAGCACACTGGTATGCTGAAAATGAAGCCTGACAGGAGAGTGTGATAAAAGTAGAAGAATGTGGGAGATGGCAGAAGGAAGAGAAAGGGCGAGTGACTGTGAATGTGGAGGAGAGGAGGAAAAAGAAAGATGAACGGAGAGCGGCTGTGTAGAGGGGAGAAAAAAACAATGGGGAAGAAAAGAAAAAGAAAGTGGATGTGACTGTGGAAGAAAAAAAAACAAGGGTAAGAGAGTGGGTGAATGTAGACGAAAGAGGGAGTGGGTGAGAAAATCAATTAGAATGTGGAAGAAAGGAGAGGATAAAGTGATGATTGAATGCGAATGAGGAAAAAAGAAAAAAAGGAAGAGAAAACGAGAATGGAGTAGAAAAAGGATGATCACGAGAGAGAAAGATGGAGGAAGAGTAAATGTGAAAGAGGAAGAAGGAGAAAAAGGGTGATGACGAGAGAGATGTGAAAGAGGAAGCAGAAGGAGGAAGAAGGAAGAGTGCTGAATAAAGGAGGAAGAGAAAAGTAAACTGAATGTGGAAAAAATACGGAAGAGAAAGACGAAAGATATAACAGATGTAGATGTCAATTAAGAATGAATGAATAAAAAGGAAAAGAAGGCAGCGAATACAGCAAAAAGAGTGAGGAAGAGGAAAACAGAGAGAGAGAGACAGTGCTGAGAGAGGATGAAAGAAGAGGAAGGATATGCTAAACGTGGAAGTGGAAAGAAAGAGAAAGAGCGAAGGCAAAGAGTGGAGGTGAAAGGGAGATGAATGGGAGGAGAGTGGTGGAGATTAAAGGTGGAGAGGGAGGAGGAGGGGAGGTGGAAGTAAGGGAGAGGGAGGAATGGGGAAAGGTGGAGGAGAGAGAGAGGAATGAACGGGAAAGGTGGAGGAGGGGGGATGGAGGAAAATGAAAGGTGAAGGAGAGGGGGAGGGAGGAACAGGAGGAGTGGAGGAGAAGAAGAGGGAGAAACAGTAAAGGTGAAGGAGAGAGAAAGGGAGAAACAGGAAAGGTGGGAGAGAGGAACAGCGAGGAACAGGAGAGGTGGAGGTATAGATGGAGGAAAATATAAACAAATGAATATAAAAAAAAAAAAACTTTTTATCGAATTATTAAACTATTTTGTTGGAAATGAAGAAGTAGAAGGAAATGGGAGGATGGAGAGGAATTATAAATAAATACACAGAAAATATCTGCGGAGCAGACAAAAGAAAAATATATAGCTGATGCTTAATTAGCGTGTTGGAGACAAAGGTAGAAGAGCACCAAGTAAAAGAAAGTAATGAGACGAAAGCAAAGTTATGAGAAGCACAAAACTTTATCAGCACCTGATGAAAAGACTAATATGTTTTCAGTAACGCACGGAAATCACAGTAAAAAAAATGCCAAAGAACTGTAAAAAGAGTATAAGAAGTGAATGCAAAAGGTATGGAAGGGAAAAGTGCCAGGAACACATTCACAACTAATATGAACGAGTAATGTTTTCAGTAACGGATTTTAATTACTGAGGAAAGGAAATGGTATCGGCATATTGGTTAAAAGGTTGTAGTGTGTGTAAAAAAACGACACGTGTTGAGCTGCAAAAGGTGTCTTGGAGGTGACTGCAAAGAGGAAGGAAGGAGAGAATGTTAGTATTATATTAACAACGAATAAAGTTTTCATTGACGGATTTTAATTCTAAGAGAAGAGGTGGCAGCGACAAATTGTTTGATAGTTAAGTAAATGTAAGGCGTGTGGACAGCAAGGCGATGATATAAATACACTAAAAGGAACGGGTGAAAGGGAATGTTGTTTTTCTGAGACATTTAAATTAGTCTATTGGAAAACAGAGGTGGAAACAAAATGAGTAAAAGGTGATCAGTTCTGGAGTTTAAGGAATGAAGAAAACTTAAGTGTTTGGAAAAATAATAAATAAGACCAAGTAAGGTTTGACTGATAAAAGGTGAATAGGTGAGTAGAAAGCACATAGTGCTAAAATATATATTAGCAGCAGATAAAAGTGAATAATGGTTTTATTAACGTATATCATAACTGAATGCATCAGCTGATTATAAAAACGATGGTAATTTTAGTGGCGAATTAAAAAAAAAAGTAATATGGAAGCCGATAAAAAAGATATGCATGGGGTAAATGAGGTGAAGGTTAAGAAGGAAAATAAGAGTAAAGTAAAATATCTATGAATGAAACCGAGAAAACAGTTTTCGTGTGAAAAGGTAGAGGAAGACTGGATAAGAATGACGGAAATAAAGGAGAAGTAAAGGAAGGAGTAAAGGAGACAATGGATAGGTGACAGTAACTCAGAAAAAAAATATTATATAAATGTGCTGGGAAAGAAAGTTTGATGAGATTGAATATATTAAAAAGGTAAACATAAGGTGGTAAGGGGAAGGAAAGAAATGTTAGAAATATATATACAAAAACAAGGACAGGAGCGAACAGGTATCCCGCGACGGCTCTTCCTCAACAATCGCCGTCCCGCTCACCCTGCCTCAATCAACCGTCGTCCATTAGTGATTATGACAAAAAGAGTTCCGGTGTTCATACTTTTCCTCGCGCGCCTCGTCCTGTCCATTACCAAGGAGAACTTCACGGCCAGACGCGCTACAGAAAATTTCTACTCAGTTCCCATTCCGCGTCATACACTTAACGTTTTCTACTTTGCTTCTTTTCTACTTACGGTGAACCACGATTAGGTTTCTACCACGCCACGAAAAAAATATCATTTGCATAAAAATCCTACTCACTTTTCAACCCGCATAATACAATTATCGTTTTCTTCTGTTCATTTTCTACTTACGCTCTACCACGATTTTTTCTTTTTACCTCGGCACGAAAAATATATATATGTTGCATAAAAAATCTACTCAATTCTCATTCCGCAAAATACACTTAACGCTTCCTTCTATATCTTTTTCCTACTTATACTGAGCCACGCTTTCATATTTTCACCACAGGACAAAAAAAAAAAAAAAAAAGGCATCACACAATACCCAAAACTTTTCCCTTTTATCTTGTCACGCAGTTTTTCTTCTTTTTAATTCCGTAATTCATATTTTCATTTTCTTTCTTTCGCCAACCTCCATTCACTGTATTTCATCTTTCAAACTGTCACAGTAAAATTTCTACTGTTGCACATACCCGTACGAGCACACACACACACACACACACACACACACACACACACACACACACACACACACACACACACACATTGCACCCCAAACATATCACAACGACACACCACACATAATTTTCTGTAATATTCACAAACCTGAAAGAATGGTCAACCTTACAAAAGCAACACAAAATACTTCCTTTAAATATAACAAAAAAGAAAACTATACTAATACAATTTTATCACAATATCGCGGAACACACAACATTCTCTCCAAGGAAACATTCTCTTCTCAAAAAGGAAAACTCCCTTCTTTCGGAAATGCTCTTAGATTGTTTGTTTGTTTTCTTTTGGATTCCACGCAACACACTTTCTGCAACACACCAACAACGACTCACATACGTAAAGAGGAGCAAATTATTTTTCCTCAAACATTAAAATAGCAAAACACCTGCTTATTTCCCTTTGATAATGCACGGAACAACGTCCAAACGCATCACATTTTCTCCAACACAGCAAAGCAGACAAAACACAGTCCATTCACATCAACACTCGCTCATTACGCATGCGTCCTTCTTATTCATTCCACCTCCTCCTCATCATCATCATCCTTGTTGCTCCTAATCACACAAAACACAGCTACCCCTAAAAGAAGAAGACCTAATCCCTTCGATTCCCATTTTCTGTTGCAATATCACGACAAGCCGAGTAAAAATAATACAAACCTGACGAGAAGCATAAAAAAAGGAAACAAGACACCCAATCCCCCGAATCCCATTTTATACTAACAAAGCAGAAAAAAACAGCCCAAACAACCCCCCCCCCCTCCCGCCAAAAAATAAAAAAAAGGGGAGAGAAGAAAAGAAAACGTATGGGCACCAACGGGGTCCTAAAAAATCCTATTGCTCCGTCCACCTCTCAGTCTGTGCCGAAACGAAGGCAGAACATTATGGGGGGAAGGGTGTGTCGGGCAGGGCCAGGGCAACACGGGGACGGGAGGCGCGGCAGGGTGCTATGACCTCTCCTGACCCAGCACGGAAGGCCCGGAGTGGCTGGCCTCGCCCCTGTCCTCGCCACCCGCCCCGCACACACCAAATTATGTCCTGGGCTCCGGCAGCGACCGCCCCGATTTGCATTTACACCTTCCCCCCTCCCCCCATATCTCTCTCTCTCTCTCTCTCTTTTCCAGTACGTGACACCCGATCAAAAAATGACTCTCAGCCACGTCCCTCCACCCCGCCCGTGTAAATAAACGTCATGCATCGCAACAAACGCGTAACCATGAATCCGCAAGTACCACCACCTCTATTACCAAGCCTTTAGATAACTTAAAAGTCCTTATTATCAATGCGCGTAGCCTAAGCAACAAGTTTGATGAACTGAGATGTCTTGCTCTGACAGAAAATTTTGACGTAATTGCTATAACCGAAACATTTATCGACACCACAAATATTGATTTAAGTACAGAATGCAACACAGATGGCTACTGACTCTTCAACAAAGATCGTTTAAACCGTAGAGGTGGTGGTGTCGCCCTTTTTGTCAAAAGCTATTTGCAACCCACTGACAGAAAACCAAGAGACAGTAACGTTGAACATTTGTGCGTGCGAGTAAACATTGCAAAAGTCAGTTTAAATATATGTGTTACATACAGGCCTCCGGGGCAATCACTCGAAAAAGATGTTGAAATGTACAGCGTTTTAAGGCAGTCACTTAATAACAGCGACTCACTGATATTAGGAGACTTTAACCTCCCCCATATCGACTGGGCGACACTGTCAGGTACAGATGGAGAGTCATATAGAATGATCGATTTTTTACAAGAAAATTATCTAAGCCAAATGGTCTCTGAACCAACTCGACAAAATAACATATTAGACCTTGTTATAACGACCCAAGATAACCTAGTCAGTAATGTCACGGTAGGAGAAAACCTCGGTTCTTGCGATCATAAATAAGTGCGCGTCGACATTACAGCTCAAACATCAGTGACTGAAAATAAAATAATGGTGCCCAATTTCAAAAGAGCTAACTTCGTAGAAATCAGACGAAAACTAACAGAAATACAACTATCAGATGACGGCAATGAAGAGGAAGCCTGGCTAAACTTTAAAAATCATTTACTCAGTAGATCACATTCGTCCCTATGAGTGAAAACCGAAGTAACACTAATAAAAGCCCACCTTGGTTTAATAGCGAAATTACACACTCAGTCAAAAAGAGAAAATTGTTTTACAGGCTAAAGAAAGAACATAGAACGGCCGAAAACATTAGACTTTATCATGACGCCAGGCGACGAGTAAAAAGATTAGTATGTCAGGCAAAGCGTAGATATGAAGAAAATATTGCGGCACACCGTAAAAATAATCCGAAATCCTTCTTCAGTTACATAAACAACAGAAAGGCGATCATAAGTGGAATTGGACCTTTAACAAACAGTGACGGTGCACTAGTGACTGACAGCCATCACATTGCAAACCTCTTAAACAATTACTTTTCCTCGGTGTTTAATATTAACAGCCTTCCCACCACTACCACCAACAGCAGTACTAATGTAAATCTCGAGCATGCATTGCCTAACTTTGAAATAACAACCGATGAAGTCCTTAAAGCTCTCCAATCACTTAAAAAAAATAAAAGTCCCGGACCTGACAAAGTACATCCTATACTGCTTAAAGAGACGAAGAGCGAAATACTCTCCTCCCTCTGAACCGTATTCAATATGTCCTTGCGACAAGGCATCGTCCCTTCGGATTTGAAAAAGGCTAACGTGACACCGATTTTTAAGGAAGGAGACAAAAAATTACCAGGTAATTACAGGCTCATTATTCTAACTTCAGTTGTAAGTAAGCTACTTGAGGGCATAATTAGAGACAGAATTGTGAGCTACCCTGAAAGCCACTCATTAATTGGGGATTCACAACATGGCTTCCGTAACAAAAGATCCTGCCTATCAAACCTATTGACCTTCTATAACGACCTCTTCTCAGTTTATGACGTAACCAAATCATTAGACATAGTCTATCTTGATTTCCAGAAAGCGTTTGTTAAAGTCCTACATCATAAATTACTTTACAAATTAAAGCAAATAGGTATTAACGGTCAATTACACCAATGGATCGCGAATTCGTTGAGTAACAGACAGCAAAGAATGGTGTTTGATGGATTTAACTCAGAGTGGGCGCCGGTCACTAGTGGCGTCCCTCAGGGCTCGGTTCTTGGCCCAGGGCTCTTCATTATTTACATCAACGATGTGGATGTTGGACTCAATAATCGCATTAGTAAATTTGCAGACGACACAAAGATTGGTAACTCGGTTCTCACTGACGAAGACAGGCAAAGCCCCCAAGAGGATTTGCACAAAATTTCAGCTTGGTCGGATAGATGGGAGATGCCCTTTAACGTAGACAAGTGCCAGGTCTTTTAAGTTGGAACAAGAAATAAGAAGTTCGATTACGAAATGCGCGGCGTTAAACTCAGAAGCGTTCAATGCGTTAAGGACTTGGGGGTCAAAATCGCGTCAAACCTCAAATTCTCACAGCAATGCATCGATGCAGCAAATAAAGCGAACAGAATGTTGGGCTTCATTAAAAAAAACTTTTTATTCAAGAATAAAGATGTAATACTTCCGCTTTACAAAAGTTTAGTCAGACCCCACTTGGAATATGCGGTGTAGGTTTGGTCTCCCAAAAAATATAAGGACATTGCTATATTATTATGTGTTAAGCGTCGGGCAACAAAATGATCCACCTTACGCAGCAAATCTTACGAAGAAAGGCTTTCCACCCTTAACATGTTCTCTCTTGAGAAACGTCGCCTGAGGAAAACTGATCAAATGTTTTAAAATACTTAATGGTTTCACGAATGTAGACAGAACAAAAATTGTTTATGATCGATAACACTTTGCGAACTAGGAACAATAGCATAAGACTCAAATGTAGACAAGTAAATTCAGACTGCACCTAAATTTTTCTTCACCAACGTTGTAGTGCAAGAATGGAATAAGCTCCCACCTCAGTGGTTCAGTGTAACACAATTGACTCCTTTAAAAACAAGCTCGACCGTCACTTCCTTGAGCTTAATATTAACTAGAGTAGAAATGCAACGTTTTGGAGTCATCTGATTAATGTAGAATCACTTAGGTTTAAGGACAGACCACCTAGTCTGAACCCTGTGGTATGTGTGATCTGATTTTCTATGTAAATCTACGTAAATCTCTCTCTCACAAGGTCTTTTATGGGAGATGCGTCCATTCTTCAGGTTTCATTAGCTTTAGACTATTTTTTATCTGTGTTTCATTTCCGCGCCCACTTATCCAGCTTTCTAATTTATTTCTTCTTTTCTGTTTTCTTATATCTGCTGCTTCTTCATTTTTGTTTTTTCTTTGTCTTCCTCCGTTCACTTCTTAATATTCTGCTTCCTCTTTCTTCCTTTTATTACCGTTATCTTCTTTATCTTCTTCCCTTCTTCTTTTTCCATATCTTGTTACTTTTATTGTTGTAGTTCGTATTCTAGCTCCTCATTTTCCTCCCCTTATTGTCTTCCTTTTCTCTTTTTCTTCTTACAAATTATCCTTTTCTCCTCCTCCTTATTTTCTTTTTCTTCCTCTTCTTTATCTTCTTTTTCTTATTTTGATAACGGCTTCTTTTTCACTACGCTTAAACTAATCATCTCTCCTTTCTTCATAACACAATCCTTCATTTACGTCCTCATTTCATCCTTCCAAGTGTCCCCGTAACATTCTCTCTCTCTCTCTCTCTCTCTCTGTGTTTATTTTTCATATCCAACGTGTCCGTTTCTCTTATCGTATTTAACTCTTTCGCTGTAGTAGATATCACCATTAGATTTACTATCACTATATTACCTCCCAATCCACTACCTACACATCACCACCACGCATTATTAACCTCATCATCAGACGTGTCCTCGTCTTCACCGTTATTAACATCACGATTCACTTCCACTATTATCCACTAATTGTTACTTTACAGAGACTTGTCTATTGACATCATATTTTTTTTTTTTTTACAAAAAAGGAGGCAGCTCAAGGGCACACAAAAAAAGAAAACAATAATAAAAAAGCCCGCTACTCGCTGCTCCTAAAAAAGAAACAAAAGAGGTGGCCGAAAGCAAGATTAAATACGGGAGGAGAGGTGTCCTGATACCCTCCTCTTGAAAGAGTTCAAGTCTTAGGCAGGAGGAAATACAGATGAACCAAGATTGTTCCAGAGTTTACCAGCGTGAGGGATGAAAGAGTGAAGATGCTGTTTAACTCTTGCATAAGGGGTTTGGACAGTATAGGGATGAGCATGAGTAGAAAGTCGAGTGCAGCGGGGCCGCGGGAGGGGGGGAGGCATGCAGTTAGCAAGTTCAGAAGAGCAGTCAGCGTGGAAATATCGATAGAAGATAGAAAGAGAGGCAACATTGCGGCGGAATTTAAGAGGTAGAAGACTATCAGTATGAGGAGGAGAGCTGATGAGACGAAAAGCCTTAGCCACCACTCTGTCCAGAAGAGCTGTGTGAGTGGAGCCCCCCCACACATGAGATGCATACTCCATACGAGGGCGGACAAGGCCCCTGTATATGGACAGCAACTGTGCAGGGGAGAAGAACTGGCGGAGACGGTACAGAACGCCCAGCCTCGAGGAAGCTGATTTAGTAAGAAATGAGATATGAAGTTTCCAGTTCAGATTTTGAGTTAAGGATAGACCGAGGATGTTTAGTGTTGAGGAAGGTGATAGCTGGGTGTTGTCAAAGAATAGGGGATAGTTGTTTGGAAGATTGTGTCGAGTGGATAGGTGGAGAAACTGTGTTTTTGAGGCGTTGCAGGACACCAGGTTCTTCTTGCCCCAATCGGAAATAATAGTAAGGTCTGAGGCTAAGCGTTCTGCAGCCTCCAGCCTTGAGTCGTTAAGTTCCTGTAGGGTGGGTTCCCTATTAAAAGAAGTTGAGTAATGCAGAGTGAAATCATCGGCGTAGGAATGGATAGGACAGTTCGTTTTGGAAAGAAGATCATCAATGAACAACAGAAAAAGAGTGGGAAATAGGACAGAACCCTGTGGGACACCACTGTTAATAGATTTAGGGGAAGAACATTGACCGTCTACCACGGCATAAATAGAACGGTCAGAAAGGAAACTGGAGATAAAGGTACAGAGAGAAGGATAGAAACCGTAGGAGGGTAGTTTAGAAAGCAAAGATTTGTGCCAGACCCTATCAAAAGCTTTTGATATGTCCAGCGCAAAAGCAAAAGTTTCACTGAAACGGCTAAGAGAGGATGACCAAGAGTCAGTTAAGAAGGCTAGGAGATCACCAGTAGAACGCCCCTTGCGGAACCCATACTGGCGATCAGATAGAAGGTCAGAAGTGGAACGGTGCTTTTGAATCTTCCGGTTAAGGATTGATTCAAAAGCTTTAGATAGACAAGAAAGTAAAGCTATAGGACGGTAGTTTAAGGGATTGGAGCGGTCACCCTTCTTAGGCACAGGCTGTATGAAGGCATATTTCCAGCAAGAAGGAAAGGTAGATGTTGACAGGCAGAGGCGAAAGAGTTTGACCAGGCAGGGTGACAGCACGGAGGCACAGTTTTTAAGGACAATAGGAGGCACTCCATCAGGTCCATAAGCCTTCTGAGGATGCATTATGCAATTTTGCCACTTTCGTTTTCATATTTGCCATGTAAGAAGTGTCCACAAACAGCCCGAAAAAGCGCAGCACTTGTGCGAACGTGGCGATTACCGTGGATTTTTTTTCTAAATGCGTAGGATCTTTTCTGAAGGTGTAGGCATTTTTTTTAAGGCGTGGAAACTTTTCTGAAGGCGTGGAAGCTTTTCTGAAGGCGTGGAAGCTTTTTTGAAGGCGGGAACCTTTTTTTATTTGTGAGGGGGCTGTATGGGAAACGTGACAAAGAAAATCTGTACAAGAACAAAAACAATAATATATTAAGACATCAATAGATAACAGTAGTATGAAAAAACAGAAAAAAAACATGAATAGGAACAACGCTCAAAGACTTCAATAAATAACTAATACGAAATAACAACGAAAAATATGTACAATGACAACAATGATAAGAATAATAATTTAAGCGATCTATAAATAACATTAAAAATCAATATGAAATAACAACGAAAAAAATAACCCAGAAAATCCTTCCTTCTCAAGCACCAATGAATGTGTTTATGTGCAGAGAAGGTTTATGTGTGGCAAACAAGGTGAGGCGAATAACACACACACACACACACACACACACACACACACACACACACACACACACACACACACACACACACACGCACACACACACATACAGTCGTACACCGCTATCACCGCTCCTACTGTCACGCTTGTAATGCCATAACCGTATTTCACTTTACAAACTGTGAGTGGAGTAGGTAGGAAGACACCTACTGAAACGGGTGTAAGCCACTCCCGGTGAGGAATATATGGGAAGCGAGGAGGGTGCTGAGGCCCTTCGAAAACCCTTCTCATGTCCTAACTAACCGTTTCCCTATTGTCTCATCAACACCAGAGAGTAGTCCAACATGCTCTCTAAACACAGATCCTCTCTCTTTCCACACCACACTACATTCACACAACATACACACCTTTTCCCAAAATTTGAAATTCAAAATGGCACACCATAGCATTGCCTCCGAGTCCCCGCATGGGGGGGGCCACAAATTCCCCCAAGGAGCACTCTCCTTCTGCCTGCCAACTTGAGAGGTGTCATGATAACTCATCGAACCTCTTTCTTCCCAATTTCTGCAATATTCGCGGTCTTCGTTCTAATTTTCATTTTGTGGAGCACCATCTCTCCTCGAAACCTCACCTTCTCTTCCTCACCGAAATACAGGTTTCTGAGGCTACTGACAGCAATTTCTACTATGTTCCCTCCTACTATCTCTATCCTAAATTTCAATCCAAACCTGGATGTTGCCTCTACGTGCGCAACGACATCACTTGCTCTCGTGCCCACGACATTGACTCTTCAAAATTTTCCACCATCTGGTGATGACTTCATTGTCATTCTATTACTAAATACATCTGTGCTGTTAATCACTCACCTAACTCTACAAACTATGTAAAATTCTTTGACTATTTTAACTCTAAAGTGGAGCACATCTTGACCCACTCTCCTTTCGCTGAAATCTCCAGCCTAGGATATTTCAATGTTCACCACCAGCTTTGGCTTCCATCCTCTTTCACTGACCAGCCTGGTGAACAAGCCTACAACTTTACTTTCCTCAACTATCCAGAACAGTTGGTTCAGCACCTACACGTATTCCCGACCATCTTTGAGACAGGTCCAACATACTAAGCCCGTCCTTACCTCTAACCTTTCTACTTACTCTGTCTCTGTCTGATCACAACCTTATTTCTGTATCCTGTCCTATCGCTCCTGTACATCCTCTGGACCCACCGAAGAGGCGATGCTGCTGGCATTTTGCTTCAGCTCGGTGGGACGACCTGATGATGTACTTTTCCGATTTCCCGTGGATTGATTACTGGTTCCAGGAGAGAGACCCCTCTGTGTGCCCAGCGAATCACAGAGGTGATTGTCTCTGGAAAGGAGGCATACACTCCACGTTCTTTCTCTACTGCTCATGCTAAAAAGTATTGGTTTAATCACGCTTGTTATCGTGCTCACAAAAAAAGCTCACAAAAGGTACATAAGAACATAAGAACGCAGGAGTCTACAAGAGGCCGGTAGGCCTGTACGAGGCAGCTCCTTTGAGCCTAGGCTCCCGTGTATCTAACCCCACCTAATATCGCTGTCCATGAATTTATCTAGTCTATTTTTGAATGTGACAATTGTATTGGCACTCACCACATGACTGCTAAGCCTATTCCACTCATCCACCACCCTGTTAGTAAACTAATTTTTGCCTATGTCCCTGTTGAATCTGAATTTATCCAGTTTAAACCCATTACTTCGTGTCCTAACCGGTTCTCTTACCAACAGAACCTTATGAATGTCTCCGTTATTAAAGCCCTTCATCCATTTATAAACCTCGATCATGTCTCCACGCACCCTTCGCCTTTCTAGAGAATGCAAGTTTAACTGTTGGAGTCTTTCCTCGTATGACAAGTTTCGTAACCCTGGAATCATCTTAGTCATCCTCCTCTGCACCGATTCTAACATTTTGATATCCATTCCATAGTAAGGTGACCAGAACTGAACCGCATAGTCAAGATGAGGTCTAACTAATGCTAAATATAGTTTGAGGAAGACTTCGGGGCTTCTGTTGCTTACGCTCCTTGAAATAAATCCCAGTACCCTATTAGCTCGATTTCTAGCTTGAATGCATTGTTCCCTTGGACGGAGATCAGAGCTCACTAAGACCCCTAAATCCCTCTCGCACCCAGACCTACTTATGAGAGTGTCATTTAAGCAAGAGTTATGTGAGGGGTTGTTCCTACCTACACTCAGAATACTGCACTTCCCTACATTGAACTCCATCTGCCATTTATCCGCCCAGTCATACAATCTGTTGAGTTCACCTTGGAGAATACTAGCGTCCTGATCCGACTCAATTACTCTACCGATCTTGGTATCATATGCAAATTTACTGACATCACTACTAATTCCTGTATCTAAGTCATTGATATAAATAATAAACAAAAGTGGACCTAATACCGAACCTTGTGGGACCCCACTCGTAACACATCCCCAGTCAGATCTTTTACCATTGATTTGCACTCTTTGCTTCCTATTGCTAAGCCACGCCTTGACCCAGTTCAAAACTTTACCCTCTTCTCCGTGAGCCTGTACTTAAAGCAACAGTCGTTGGTGAGGAGCTTTAGTCGTTGGTGAGGAACTTTAGTCGTTGCTGATAAACTTAATCGTTGGTGAGGAACTTAGTCGTTGGTGAGGAACTTGCCCAGAGCCTTCGAACTCCCGCTAACCATGATCTCTACATTTCCGCCCGGAATCGTGCCAAATCTATTCTTCGACTTACCAAAAGCTCTTTCATTCATAACAAATGTCAAAACCTTGCTTACTCTACTTCTTCCAGAGACTTCTGGCACTCAGCCAAAAATATCTCCTCCAACTTCACTTCTTCTTCTTTCCCTCCTCTCCTTAACCCTGATAGCAGCACCGCCGTCTCTTCTATCTCTAAGGCTGAACTCTTCGTTCAAACTTTCTGTAACAACTCCACTCTGGACGATTCTGGGCATATTCCTCTTACTCATTCTCTCTCTGACTCCTTTATGCCTGTTATTAAGATTCTTAATAACGATGTTTTCTATGCCCTCTCTAGCCTCAACTCTCAGAAGGCTTATGGACCTGATGGAGTGCCTCCTATTATCCTTCAAAACTGTGCTTCCGTGCTGACACCCTGCCTGGTCAAATTCTTTCGCCTCTGCCTGTCAACATCTAAATTTCCTTCCTGTTGGAAGTACGCCTTCATACAGCCTGTGCCTAAAAGGGGTGACCGTTCCAAACCCTCAAACTACCGTCCTATTAGTCGGTAACCCATTAGGGTTGATCGGTACCATATGAGGTGAATAATGCTCATAGTGATATTTTGCAAGTTAAATATCTCTAGAGTTTGAAAATATGTGATAGTTGACCGTTCCAATCCCTCAAACTTTTGAATCAATCCTTAACCGGAAGATTCAAAAGTACCTTTCCACTTCTGACCTTCTATCTGATCCACAGTATGGGTTCCACAAGGGGTGTTCTACTGTCCATCTTCTTGATCCCTTAACTGACTCTTGGTCATCTTCTCTTAGCCGTTTCAGTGAAACTTTCTCAGTTGCGTTAGACATATCGAAAGCCTTCGATAGAGTCTGGTACAAGTCTTTGATTTCTAAACTACCCTCTTTAGGATTCTATCCTTCTCTCTGTTCCTTTATCTCCAATTCCCTTTCCTGCGGTTCTATCTCTGCTGTGGTAGACGGTCACTGTTCTTCCCCTGACCTATCAACAGTGGTGTTCCACAGGGCTCTATTCTATCACCCACTCTCTTCCTGTTATTCATCAATGATCTTCATTCCATAACAAACTGTCTTATCCACTTATACACTGATGACTCCACTCTGCATTATTCAACTTCTTTCAACAGAAGAACCTCTCAAGAGGAAGTACATGACTCCTGACTGGAGGCTGCAGAACGTTTAACCTCAGACCTTGCTATTATTTCCGATTGGGGTAAAAGGAACCTTGTGTCCTTCAATGCCTCAAAAACCCAGTTTCTCCACTTATCAACTTATCAACTTATCCAAACACCTATCCCCTATTCTTCGACAACACTCAGCTGTCACCTTCTTCAACACTAAACTTCCTCGGTCTATCCAACTCAAAATCTTAACTGGAAACTTCACATCTCCTCTCTCACTAAATCAGCTTCTTCGAGGTTGGGCGTTCTGTATCGTCTCCGCCAGTTCTTCTCCCCCGCACAGTTGCTATCCATATACAGGGGCCTTGTCCGCACTCGTATGGAAAATGCATCTCACGTGTGGGGGGGCTCCACTCACACAGCTCTCTTGGACAGCGTGGAGTCTCAGGCTCTTCGTCTCATCAGCTCAACTCCTCTTACTGATACTCTCCTACCTATTAAATTCCACCGCCATATTGCCTCTCTTTCTATGTTCTATCGATATTTTCACGCTGACTGCGCTCCTGAACTTACAAACTGCATGACTTCCCCCCTCCCGCGGCCTCGCCGCACACGACGTTCTACTCAAGCTCATCCCTTTACTGTCCAAATCCCTTACGCACGAGTTAACCAGCATTTTCACTCTTTCATCCCTCACGCTGGTAAACTATGGAACAATCTTCCTTCATCTGTATTTCCTCCTGCCTACGACTTGAACTCTTTCAAGCGGAGGGTATCAGGACACCTCTCCTCCCGAAATTGACCTATCTTTCGGCCACTCCTCTGGACTCTTTTTAAGAGCAGTAAGTAACGGTTTTTTTTTATTATTGTTTCCTTTTTTATGCCCTTGAACTGTCTCCTTTGCTGTAAAAAAAAAAGCACTTATCTCATTATTTTCCAACCTTTTCCTTTCTCTTTTTCGGGTGGTTGCTGGGGATGGTCACTCCATACATAGACATTAACGAATCTATATTTTCTTTCAGGCAGTGAGAGGGAGAGGGGTTGGGGTGGGTGCTACACATACAAAGAGTCACATACATGATTTTTTTCTTCTAAGGAAATGAATGGTGGAAGAGATGGAGAAAGAGATAACATAAACGGACACACGTACACATTTCAATCTCTTTTCTTTGGTCAGTGAGAGGGCGGGGAGGTGGGTATTCCATATGCAAAAAGATCACACATATATATTTTTTCTCTCCCAAACCCTTGATTTGCAGAGAGGCAACAGTAAAGGCGGCCCAAACGTCGACTTCCAGCACTTAGTATCTGGCTCGGGCCGCGGCCTGCACTGAATCTTGCCTAGCCATTCATGCAGGGAGATGGTGGGGGGGGGTTGAGGGAAGAGTAAGGGGGAGGGAGGAGGAAGGGAAAGGGAGGAAGGGTGAGGAGGAGAGAGCGGAAGAGGGTGAGGCAGAAAGTGTTGAAGACGAAGAGGAAGACAGAGCAAGGAGGAGGATGAAGAGAGTGATGCGGAAGTAGAAAGAGTAAAAGATGCGGAAAGAGATGAGAGGGAGAGGAGAAGGAGGAGGAGGAAGGAGGAGGAGGAAGGAGGGAGAGGGGCAGAGGGAAGGGGAGAGGTGGAAAGAGGTGTTGAAGATGTGGAGGAAGAGGCAGGGAAGGGAGGGGGAGGAATGGAGGGAGAGTGTGTTGAGATGGGGAGGAGGAGAGCAGGAGCGAGGACGGGGAGAGGTGGAGACAGAAAGAGTGGGTGATGGGGAGGGAGAAAGTAAGGGGATGGAGTGTGAGGAAGAGGAAGACGGGGAGGGAAAGGTATATATGGAGAAAAAGAGGAAGAGGAGGAGAGAAGGGAGAGGGAAAGTTAGAAGGAATTATAGCGGGAGAAGAAAGGGGAGATAGAGAGGTGAGGGAAAGGTAGCGGGCAGGAGGAGGAGAGGACTGAAAAATGAAACTGAAAACAGAACAAAATATAGGGAAGGATTATGGAAGGAAAAGATGGAAGGGATGATGAGTGGAGTAGGACGAAAGAAAATGTGAGAAGGAAAACAGGAAAGGATGGATGGAGAAGATATGGCGGCAAGGAGATATGGAGGAAAAAAAGGGAGATTATAAGAGAAAGCAAAAGGATTAAAAAAGAATAAAAAAGGACATAGAAAAGAACAAAACAAAATAGCAAACTCACCAAAGTAAAGGAAAAGAATCAATAAAGGAAATAAACAAAATATAAAAGGAGAATAACAAAAATGTAAGAGAGGAATAGAAAGGCAAAGAGTAATTAAGCAAATTTAAAGAAGGAGAAATAAAAGGCAAGAAGACAAAGAGAAGCAAAGAAAGGAGAAAAGGAAACAAGGAGATAAAGAGTCTGCCGGAAGATAAATTACGAACTGTTGAAGAGACAAGAGGACGGAACGATTTATAAAGAAGAGAAAGGAGAGAAGAGACAAAGATAAATGGAGACACAAGAAGAGAAACAAAGAGAAAAATAAAAACAAACAAAATATATATAAATAAGAGACAGACAGAATGCCAAGGCAAGAGAGAAAGCGAAGTAATGGAGGTGGAAGTGTTGCAGAAAATGGGAGGAAAAACAAAACAAAAAATCGTGGTCGTGATTGTAGTGGAAGAGAAAATAGAAAAAGGTTGTAAAAAAAAACAAAATCAGAAAAAAATGGAAACGAATAAAAAAGTGAGAAGGAAAAGAAAGAGAAAAGACACAGTGGGAAGAATGAGAAATAAGGAGAAAGTGAGAAAGAGCAAGGGAAAGTATGTAAAGAGATTAAGGAAAGAAATAAAAATATGGACACATAACCGAAGTGAGAGAGAGAGAGAGAGAGAGAGAGAGAGAGAGAGAGAGAGAGTCCCACAGGGTGGCTACTCCTACACCCACCGTAAATATGTATATATATAATTGTATAATATATTGTATAATAATTGTATAATATAATCGGCAGAAGCTTTTAAATAGCTCCCCAACGGTCGGGGGAACTTTAGCATAGAAAAATAATACTGCCATGTACTAATGTATGAACATGTTTAAATAAAAAAAAAAAAAAAAGAGAGAGAGAGAGATTGTACAGAGGAAGTGTGAGGCGTTTACGTCATAGGAGATTAAAATGTACCTCGAGTTATATATTTCCTCTTGACACTGGAAGGAAGGAAGGAAGGAAGGAAGGAAACATGGGGCGTGAAGGGAGGAAGGAGGAAAGGAAGAAAGGAAATAAGGAAGGAAAGCCAGACCCATTTTTCTGTATCACTTGCACTTCCTTTTTTTTATCCGTTACTGTGTGTGTGTGTGTGTGTGTGTGTGTGTGTGTGTGT
The DNA here is from genome assembly GCF_024679095.1 of Eriocheir sinensis. Lineage (NCBI taxonomy): Eukaryota > Metazoa > Arthropoda > Malacostraca > Decapoda > Varunidae > Eriocheir > Eriocheir sinensis. Next base: position 55,274 of record NC_066577.1, read on the forward strand.
GTGTGTGCGTGTGTGTGTGTGTGTGTGTGTGTGTGTGTGTTTCACTTTCGTATTCATCTTGCGCTCATCACTTTCCTTTCACGTACCTTTCAATTTGCTCTATTTTTTTCTGCTTCGTTTTAAAACCTTTTCGGGTCTGTTCGCTGCTTTGTTTGTTAGTCAAGCAATCAGTCGGTCAGTCGGTCAATCGTCCAGTCTGTTTGTCTGAATCTGCATTTGCCTGTCTGTCCGCCTGTCTGCTGAGTCTGCATCTCTCTCTCTCTCTCTCTCTCTCTCTCTCTCTCTCTCTCTCTCTCTCTCTCTCTCTCTCTCTCTCTCTCTCTCTCTCTGCAAATAATATAATTACAACGAAATAAAAACGTCATAACACTCATATAAGAGGAGAGAAAAAGTTAATACGAGAAGTAAATACAAAGATGAAACACGTGCAAACCTTCGCCTTCCTTCCCCCAACATAAACAAAAATGCAGAGAAAGAAAACAAAACAAACGTATAATGCATGTTGCAAAGAATGGGTAATTGCTTAGCAGGAGCAGTCTATTTGAGATGCAAATTACTTATTTCCTGTGATATGTTATGATGCTTTTTAATGGGGCTCTGTTTATTACCACAATAATTCAGCTATGAAAGTGCTACAGCAAATTTACCCCAGAATTCACTATAACAAGCTCTGCGGCATATATTGTCCAGCCGTCTTCACTCCCAAATCTATTTACAAACTAACAGACTCATTTTAACCTAGTGGATGGTAACCTAACTCTGCTAAAATTGTAACCTATAATTGCCGCTGGGGATAGTAGCCTATCGTTACAGAGGAGAGTAAACTGTCAACCCAAGTATGAGACTCACCAAATCAACTCTAGTACTTTCATAATTGCTTCCTGGTGATAACTAACTCCACAAAAAAAGACATGATAATTTACCCAGTAATGAATAGTTTGTGTCTCTAAAATAGGTCGCTAAAATCTGCTAAACAATGGCAAGGGAACACCCAGAAATATGTTCAGGGAGATTGGAGGGCAGAGAAAATGACAAGATAAACTTTGGGGGTGCAGGGCCTGAAACCTCATCAACGGTAAACGGGTGGAGCCCGGCCCATCATTGGTTGTGCTAGTGGTCTAAGGTATTACAAACTACAAATTAAGACTAAATTATTCACCGAGCATGTATGAGTACCCACATTACCCCCTGGTGGATCTCCTGCGAGCATTTCAAGCCCTCCATATATATTATCACGAGTGTTTACGGCAGGATATTTGATTCAGTAGTGTAGGAGTTCACAGTCACTACATATTCAGTGAATGGTATTATATACGGTTGACACGTCCTTATAAAGCAATGTTTTGATAGCACAGTGACGTTTTGTTCATTATTTTGGCAGCGGGTCTTCCTCTTCTTCTTCATTCCTCCTTGTGTTGTGGAGAAAATCTGCCCTACGTACGGGTCACGATACCTTACGCCATGTCTGGAGCTGCCGTAAAGTTACGGTGCCGGAAGAGTGTCGTAACTGTTTAGTGAATAGCCCAAAGCAGCCGAAAGTTGCCTTAAGACATTTTTTGTGACTTACGAACGTCGTAACTCGTTAGTGAATCCTGGCCCTGGTCCTTGTCGAGCCTGATCCAGTTCCTCATTGCCTTGTGGTCCTCAAATCTCAGCTCCCTCAAGAGTCGATAGTAAACACTTTCTTGTTCGCGACGTGCCTACCACTCTCCCATCACTCTCGTCTTCTGGCTTGTTTGGCTCGTCTCAGCTTCATTAAACACCTAATCACGCTGATAGCGGCGATAGCTTGTCTGTGTGTCGGGGCCATGGTGTTTTGTTTACATGTGACGGAAGCAGTGCAAACGAAGTGCAGACGGAAGTTGATGAAAAATATTGACGGAAAATGAGCTAGTGTAACAGGGCCTTAAAAAGAAGTTGTCAATTTTGAGGAAGTTGATGAAAAATATTGACGGAAAATGTGCTAGTGTACCAGCGCCTTAACTGCATGCCTCCCCCCTCCCGGGGCCTCGCCACACACGATTTTCTACTCAAGCTCATCCCTTTACTGTCCAAATCCCTTACGCATGAGTTAACCAGCATCTCGTTTCCTGACCCTCCTAGGCTAAGGTCACGACCCCCGCTCGCTCCGGCTAGAGTGTTAACCGTGATACAGTGATTCAGTGTTAACCGTGATCCCTTGATTTAGTGTTAACCGTGATACAGTGATTCAGTGTTAACCGCTATTCCGTGTTTCAGTGTTAACCGTGATTCAGTGTTGACCGCTATTCCGTGTTTCAGTGTTAACCGTGATTCAGTGATTTAGTGTTAACCGCTATTCCGTGTTTCAGTGTTAACCGTGATTCAGTGATTTAGTGTCAACCGCTATTCCGTGTTTCAGTGTTAACCGTGATTCAGTGTTTTAGTGTTAACCGCTATTCCGTGTTTCAGTGTTAACCGTGATTCAGTGTTTTAGTGTTAACCGCTATTCCGTGTTTCAGTGTTAACCGTGATTCAGTGATTCAGTGTTAACCGCTATTCCGTGTTTCAGTGTTAACCGTGATTCAGTGTTAATCGCTATTCCGTGTTTCAGTGTTAACCGTGATTCAGTGATTCAGTGTTAACCGCTATTCCGTGTTTCAGTGTTGACCGTGATTCAGTGTTAACCGCTATTCCGTGTTTCAGTGTTAACCGTGATTCAGTGATTCAGTGTTAACCGCTATTCCGTGTTTCAGTGTTAACCGTGATTCAGTGATTTAGTGTTAACCGTGATTCCTTGATTTAGTGTTAACCGCTATTCCGTGAGTCAGTGTTAATCGCGACTCTGTGATTCGGTGTTAACCGCGATACCGTGATTCAGTGTTAACCGTGATTCCGTAATTCAGTGCTCATCGTGATTCCTCAATTTACTGTTAACCGCGATTCCGTGAATTAGTGTTCACCAAGTGTGTTGTGCAATCTTTATACGCCATCGAGGACTTTAACTGTAGTTGATATTACTTGAAGAGGTTGGACATCGCTCATCGGTAACTTCATCGTCGCTTCACTGCCTAGCAGACATCAACGCCGCTGTGGAACGCTAAGTGTCATAATTCTACTGCTTCCCGTACCTGTCACAGGGTAACAAAGTAAAGTATTTCAACAACAGCACACACATTGTTTAAACATAAACCCGAGTGATACATTTACACACTTATTATAGCGAGTATTTTATTTATTTTATTACTATAGTAAACGGTCAGATCACAACTCACTGTATTTTCTTGTTCATTACCAATCGTCCCTGAACCCCGCCCTATTTATTCCCAGGGGTATAATTACTCCCGGTACCGCCCGTTAAGTCTGAAATTTTCCGGGATTAGTGAGGTCGGCTAATCTTTTCACCGGCACTCCCTCACCAAGACAGTCAGGTGTTCACACACCAAGACCCAGGTGTTCACACACCCGCCCATATCCCACAGCCACCGAGGGCTTAACGAAGGAAACCACCCGGCACTCCTTAAATAATCCTAATCAACACAGGTATTTCTAATTCTATTTTAATCACCTTCCCTCCTCCTCCTCCTCCGCCCAAACCCATATTTCCTCCTCCGCCTCCTCCTTTAACCATTTCCTCCTCCTCTAACTATTTCCTCCTCCTCCTCCTCCTTTGTGCTCCTTTGTGTTCCTTTAACTAAACAAGCCTCTCTACCGTCCAACTAATTACCCCCGCGGGACTCGACCCGACCCCTACCTAACTCCTTCCAGGTGTTCAGTTGAGCTCCTTCCTGGTATTCAGCAAGCCACCCACGCGGTTTCTAAATATATCATAACTAAAGTTTCTTGCTACAGAAAAAAGAAAAGAAGAAATTGTAACCATGCCCAAATATTTCACTTGCGGTAATTGTTCGCAGAAATTTGCCACGATCCACTTTCAACTCAGCGAGTCTAAATGTAAATATTGTGTCTTGGACTCGCGTATCCAAGCACTTAGCTCGATTAACGATGAGTTGAAACGCTCAAACGTTCTGATATGGGAAGTTGTGACGTCATTCCCCGCCCTTCCTACTCCAGCTTCCTCCACCTCAACCTCAAACTCATATTCTGACGTTCTGACCCAGTACATACCTCCTCCTCCTCCTCTGCCTCGCCTGAACCCGCCTCCATCCTTACTATTCCTTCCGCCCCATCCACCTCCCTTGCTACCTCATCCACTCCCACTCCCTCTTCTCCCTCCACTACCCTTGACTCCTCCCCTATCCTCATCACCACTCCATCTTCCCTTCCACCTCCAACACGATCTCCTCTGCCTCGCCTCAACCACCCAACTCCTCTGCAACGCGAGAACCCGCCGCCACCCATACCATTCCTTCTAGGCCATCCACCTCCCTTGCTACCACATCCACTCCACTCCCTCTTCTCCCTCCCACCCTTGACTCCTCCCCTATCCTCATCTCCCCTCCCTCTTCCCCTTCCACCTTCAACACGATCTCCTCTGCCCCCCCTGAACCCGCAGCCACCCTAACCCTTCCTTCAACTCCATCCACCTCCTTCCTACCCCATCCACCTCCATCCACAGTACCACTCCCCTTTCTCCCGCTCTCCCTTCCTCTCCCTCCAACACCCTTGACTCCTCCCCTATCCTCATCACCACTCCATCCTCCACTTCCATCTCCAACACGAACTCAACCTCCGCCTCCTCCTCCACTTCTGATACCACATCTCCCTCCACCCACCTCACCTCCACCCTTCCCCAGCCACCCACTACTATCACCACCACCACTTCCAAACCCACCTTAGCCCGCGCTCCCTCTTGTACCTCGCGCCCTTCCAGAAGAAATCACAAGACCATTCTACCAGCTGTCACTTGTACGAACCAGACGCTGTTTCCTGGTATGGGCAAACTAACTACTAGAGTCAATTTAGTTGGAGACAGTGTGGTGAGAGGCTAACTACGGAGTTTTGCGGTCGGAATACGTTGACACGGCAGCGTTTCTGTATCCCCAGAGCCAAACTGGACGATATTGAATCAGCTGTCGATGCAGTTTCAGTAAATGCGAAGGACGACACAGTGTATCTGATCCATGCGGAACCAACGACCTTCAGTCAACTCAAATGCAGGACCTGTTAGCAAAATACCGTCAAGTCATTCGGAAATACAAGACCAAGTCCCCTCACATCATCGTCTCTGGAATTCTACCGAGAGTCAATACGTTCGCCGGATACAACAACAGTAAAGCGTACGGCGTCAACACTAGTCTAAAGCAGTTATGTAACGATGAAGGCGTAGGGTTCATGAACGCATGGCATCACTTCAACCAGCGCCCAGATTTGTTTTGGGAGGACGGACTCCACTTGAACGAGGTTGGTTCGGCGCGGCTAGGAAGGCTCCTGAACGATGCAGTTGAAAGCTTCTCGAAAAGCTATTAAAAAAACTGGAGGCGAGGCAAGGCAAATGCAACCATTGATCAACCGAACCGTAGCGTCGATGCGGCTTGCAAGAAACTGTGTAACCAACTAAGCCTACGAAAAGAGAACTCATTCAACACGACGCGGCCAAACCAGTAGTCTCATTTACATTTTGTACACAAATGCACGCAGTCTATTACCCAAAAGGACGAAATTAGGGCGTATATTGCAACTGAGAAACCAGATGTGGTAGCCATCACAGAGACTTGGGCCAACTCTGCACATCTAGTATCTGAACTGTCATTTCCCGGGTACGAAAGCTTCCAAAAAAATCGAATGCACAAGAAAGGAGGAGGAGTAATTTGCTACGTAAAAGTACGCTCCTGCCATAAAATAGACAAACAGGACGCAGAGAATTACGACTCCGTCTATGTGGAAATAACTGCGAATAATAAGAAACTAACACTTGCGACCGTATACAGGCCTCCAAAACAACAGGCAGCCGACGACACTGCCCTGTACGAAGAGCTTCACTCTTTAACACAAAGTAAACAAGCAATAATAATTGGGGACTTTAATTGCCCTAACATTGACTGGGGACAATTGACTGGAGATCAAGAGGGTAACAGGCTTATAGAAATGGTGGAGGATTCGTTCCTCACTCAAGTTGTAACTCAACCAACAAGAAAACAATCTGCTGGATCTGGTAGTAAGTGACCCCGACCTCATTCGCGACTGTGAAGTTGGTGAAAAATTAACGGTTGCGATCACCACTTAATCCGTTTCAATGTCAACATAAGTCACAAACTCGTAGACAATCCGTCAGTGATACCAGACTACAAAAAAGCAAATTTCAACCTAGCCCGTGAGCTGCTTCCCTCTGCGACCTGGGACCAACTTCACCTAACCGACAATACAATCGACAACGTGTGGAACAACTTCAAAGATAAGCTTTTGGGAGTAGAAAAGGCTACAGTGCCGACGAAACCCAGGCGAGTAAATGGTGCCGTATATCCACCGTGGATGACCAGAGAAATAAAAGGGCGGTAAACTTAAAAAAGGAATTATAACCTAATGAAGAGAATGACACGGCCGAAGCCCGTACTCAGTACCACAACAGCCTCAGAGCTTGTCGCACCCTTATTCGGAGTAGTAAACGCAACTACGAAAACAAATAGCGCGTGACATCAAGACAAACTCAAAAAATTCTGCACATACATCAGATCGAAAATGAAAGTAAAATCAAATATTGGTCCCCTGACAGACGAGACTGGAGCTGCAACTCAGGACAGTAAACAGATGGCCAGAATCCTCAACAGTAACTTCGCATCCGTATTCACAGTCGAAAACATCGAAACCATGCCCGAGAACCCTGACCCGCCGAGGGGAATCACGCCCCTGAAAATTGACTCAATATGCGACCAAGAAGTGAAAGAGTATTTGGATAAACTCGACACGAACAAGTCAACAGGACCTGACGGTTTGTCCCCGCGGTTATTAAAAGCTTAAACAACAAATACTTCAGCCACTCACTAACATATTCAACCAGTCTGTTCAATTGAAAAAGGTCCGGAAGACTGGAAGATGGCGAACGTAACACCAATTTTCAAAAAGGGAGACAAAAGCGTTGCATTAAACTACAGGCCCATAAGTTTGACATCAGTGGCAGGAAAAATACTCGAAAAGATTATTAGAGACAAACTTGTTAAGTTTCTAGAAGACAATAATGTAATCTCCGACACCCAGCATGGCTTCAGAAACAAGCGCTCCTGCCTAACGAATTTATTAGACTTCTTCCAAGGTATATATAAGAACTGGGATGCCCACATCCCCAGTGATGTTATATACCTGGACTTTCAGAAAGCCTTCGACAAAGTACCTCACGAGCGACTCCTTAGAAACTGCACTCGGCGGGCATTGGAGCCAATCTGATCGCGTGGATAAGAGATTGGCTCACCGACAGAAAACAACGAGTACTACTCAACGGACAGCCTTCCGATTGGCTTCCAGTCACTAGTGGAGTGCCTCAAGGGTCAGTGCTGGGACCCATTCTCTTCATCATATATATCAACGACCTCGAAGCAGGACTGAAATCCACAATATCGAAATTTGCTGATGACACTAAGGTGTTTGGAAAGTCCATCACAAATACAGACTGCGAAATCATTCAGAAATACCTCAATCACATTATCGAATGGGCGGAAAAATGGCAAATGTCTATTAAAGTTGACAAATGCAAAGTCATGCACATAGGGTCCAGAAATAGTAACAACACATACATCATGAATGGGAGACCTCTGCAAGCGATGCAGGAGGAAAAGGATCTTGAGTCACTATCAGCAGTGACCTGAAACACGCGAATCACTGTAAAAAGCATACAACAAAGCCAACACTATGCTCGGGTTCATAGCGAGGAACTTCGAGTGTAAAACGCCAGACGTGATGCTATCCTTGTATAATTCCATGGTAAGACCGCACCTCGAGTATGCAGTACAGTTCTGGTCTCCTAATTACAGAAAGGACATTGATTTACTGGAAAGGATTCAGCGACGCGCCACGAAAATGATACCAACCTTAAGGGCTCAACCGTACGAGGAACGACTCAAGCGACTCAATCTCTTTACATTAGATAAAAGACGCCTACTAGGAGATATGATTCAAGTCTTCAAGTATCTGAAAAATTCAATAACGTCGATTACTCCAATTTCTTTGAATTGCAAACCAACCTAAGAACTAGAAATAACGGTTTACCCATTCAGTCTAAGCGATGTAACACAGACATCGGAAGGAGTTTCTTTTCAAACCGAGTCATCCGTCACTGGAACAATCTTCCTTCAGAAGTAGTAAATGCGAATACTATCAACTCCTTCAAATATAGAATCGACCGTCACTTCGCTGCGTCGGGAGTAAACTGAATATTGAGTTGCTTTCATCTGCTCCTCAATATCGAGGTGCTTTCATCTACTCCTCAATGTCGAGGTGCTTTCATCTGCTCCCCAGGCCCCAGGCTGTCGAGCAGATTAAATCACCAAAGCGGGCAACCTCGTAATGAGCCAATAGGCTTTCTGTTGCCTGCGTTTCCATGTTTCCATGTTTATCGCTTCCATTCCTCACGCTAGTAAACTATGGAACAATCTTACTTCATCTTTATTACCTCCTGCCTACGACTTCAGCTCTTTCACGAAGTGAATATCAGGACACCTCTCATCCTGAAATTGACCCATCTTTCGGCCACTCCTCTAACTTTTTTTAGGAGCAGTGAATAGCGGGCTTTTTTTTTCATTATTGTTTCCTATTTTTATGCCCTTGAACTGACTCCCTTGCTGAAATATATATATATATATATATATATATATATATATATATATATATATATATATATATATATATATATATATATATATATATATATATATATATATATATATATATATATATATATATATATATATATATATATATATGGAGTTGGTGGCTGCTGACCCACCAGAAAACGTCTCATGCTGGAAAACTTGCTGTAGAGACACTGATGCGGACAAGTTATCTTGTTGCGCCAGAAATGTACAAAACACCGCCGCGGTGGAGGGCCGCCGCGACGTGCGGGTGGATCACCCAAAGAAGGGGACGCCGAGAGCCGCGGCACCGTCACGGGGCACCGGGGACGTGGTCGAGCTGAGGAAGGAGTTATGTCCGCAGCGAAAGCCACTTACCAATACGGCCAAGGCCAAGGGCAAAGGTCAGGACACAGACGACTCGGATCACGGCGCCGCCAAGGAAAGCTGAGCACGTCAAGGCAGGCCCGGAAAGACCGCGGACCACAATTAACGGAATGTGAATCAAACGAGATGAAGAAAAAAAGTTCAATGTTGGAGGATTCGTGAATGAGTACAGAACCACACCCGTGCTCGGCAACACTCAAGCCCTACACCGTCAGCTGATATGTTTGTGTTACATCACAATGTTGGAGGATTCGTGAATGAGTACAGAACCACACCCGTGCTCGGCAACACTCAAGCCCTACACCGTCAGCTGATATGTTTGTGTTACATCACAATGTTGGAGGATTCGTTAACGTGAACAGCACCACACCCGTGCTCGGCAACACTCAAGTCCTACACAGTCAACTGTTATGTCATTGTAAGAGTTGTTTGTGTTACATCACAATGTTGGAGGATTCGTTAACGTGGACAGCACCACACCCGTGCTCGGCAACACTCAGGTCCTACACAGTCAACTGATATGTCATTGTAAGAGTTGTTTGTGTTACATCACAATGTTGGAGGATTCGTTAACGTGGACAGCACCACACCCGTGCTCGGCAACACTCAGGTCCTACACAGTCAACTGATATGTCATTGTAAGAGTTGTTTGTGTTACATCACAATGTTGGAGGATTCGTGAATGTGTACAGAACCACACCCGTGCTCGGCAACACTCAGGTCCTACACAGTCAACTGATATGTCATTGTAAGAGTTGTTTGTGTTATATCACAATGACTGTGCCTGATTTTTTTGTTGTGGCCTTGCAAGGCCCTACAGGACTCGTGGATTACTTGTGTTATGTTCCCAATAATCTTATCTTTACATTCTTTACTATCAGTTCCGTTTTCTTTACATTACAAATACGTATTATTTCCTTTACATAAAACAGGATATTGCGAACAATATGTTTTATTTACCGTAACTTTGTTCGAAACCATTCAAGATCGACTCTGTGTGCTAACTGTGTAATAAATGTTTGGAAAATTAAGGACAACCTGTTCTTCCCAAATTTAAGTAAATGTGATGAAAATATTTACCGGGAGTGATTATTAACACACCTGTAAGTGTGAGAAATGCTGCACACGAAATAACAACATAAACAACTTCACCAAGAAGAAGAAGCGACAATCTATCTTGCAAAAAACTGAATTAGGCAACAAACAAACAAGACAGTCACAGAGCACAAGAACAAAACAGAGAGGAAATAACACATAAGCCAAGTCATAGAAAAAAAAATATCAGTCATACTTAACAAAAAACAAAAATAAATAAACAAACAAAACAGAAAACTCAGAGGTAAAAATACACCGATAACTCAACCTTGATCTAACGAGGCTGTCACGAGGTCCGTTATGGGGGGAGAGGGAAGAGGGCGTAGGAGGGGTGTTGTGAGTGGAAATGGTTGCAGACTGGTAATAGGGGGCCTTGGGGGGTGGACATCACTGGTTGGAGGGGAGGGGCAGGAAGGTGTGAGGAGACAGCGATAGGAGAAGGAGGAGGAATGGGGGAAGAGGACGTGGGAGGAAGGGTGGTAAAGTGGAGGGAAAGCGAACAGAGGAAGGGAGGTGGAGACGGTTAGTGAGAGGAAAAAGCGAGAAGAGTGATAGAGAGCGTGGTGGAAGGGGAGGTGAGGTGGAGTGAAGGGGATGTAAGAGCAGAGAAGAACAAGAGGGATGTGGAGGGTGGTAGTGAGGGAAGAAAAGAAAGAAAAAAAGAGCAGGAGGAGGAGGAGGAGGAGGTAGAGGAAGAGGAGGAGCAGGAGGGGTAGCAGGGTCGGCCACTAATTCAATTAAGCAACACAAATTCCTTTCTTGGGCTGCAGCATCGCGGGACAAAGGCCACCGCTGGCTGGTTAGCTTCTCTTTCTTTCATTTTTATAGTGAGGGTTTTTTCTTCCTTTATCACTTTTTTACTTTTTCTTTTCTATCTACAGTAACAAAGTCTCTTCCAATTTTTTTTAACTTATTTCAATTTTTATTGTTTTACTTTTTCCTTTAATATTACTTTTTTTAGCTTTTACTTTTACTCTTGCTTTTATCCTTCCTTTAATTAGTGACAGCTTTTTTCCTTCCTTTATTTTTTTAAAGCCACAAACGATGCAAGTGATTCTACGTCATGTTCATAATCGTTTATCTTTCAGCTGTGTGTATAGGTAAGTATTTTCTTCAGTCAATATCTACTGACCTTTTTCTTCTTTTAATCCTATTAAAAATACCTCTACTTATCTCACATTATATTTATTTGTCATTATATCTATATATCCTTACGGTTACTCTCCCGCTCTCTTTCACGCTGTCTTCCTATACATTCACCCGTTTGATATTTCTACTCCTTTCTCGTAACTGTCATGTATATCTAATGAAACCGCTGCATGTTTCGTTCTAGCTTGTGTCTGTTTAAATAGTTCATCTTTTTTGCAGCTTTCCTTCGGTCTCTTTCCTCTGTCGACTCACTTCCTCTAGGGGTGCCCATTGCCAGCTCTTTCTCTTGTACCAGCTTAAACTGACTCAACTTTCTTTTACATGTCATTTCAACTGTTTTCAAAGGATGCTGCAGAACCGTGATAGGCTGTAGATTTTATCATGTAAATTATCTGCTGTTCGGTGCGTCAGTCACACTTTGGTGCAGCACCAAAAACCTGCAGCCGACCTTATCGGTCATACGGCGGACGGAGACACATGACGCTCGCATGCGCGACCATGTGCGACCTCCCACGAATCGCAGGTCGCCGATTGTCGTTGTTAGGTCGTAAAATCAGTGTGACAGGGGCTTTATCTGTTCGTACTCGAGCCTGTACACCTGTCTAATTAAACACCTGCACCTCGAGACGGATGGAGTGGCGTTAATAGGACAACAGGAATGTGGTAATTAGTGTGTGTGTGTGTGTGTGTGTGTGTGTGTGTGTGTGTGTGTGTGTGTGTGTGTGTGTGTGTGTGTGTGTGTGTGTGTGTTGGTGTGTCTGTGTGTGTGTGCGTGTGTGTGTGTGTTGGTGTGTGTGTGTGTGTGTGTGTGTGTTTACATTATATATAACATTAATTAAACGTTGTATTGACTGCAGCGGCACAGCTCTCTCCCCTTCCACCCTCCTTCCTCTCTCTCTCTCTCTCTCTCTCTCTCTCTCTCTCTCTCTCTCTCTCTCTCTCTCTCTCTCTCTCTCTCTCTCTCTCTCTCTCTCTCTCTCTCGAATTAACACAACATACACTTTCATTGTACGTACAAATCAACTGGTGGGTCGTGGCAGCAGCACACACACACACACACACACACACACACACACACACACACACACACACACACACACACACACACAAAATCACACATTCCTATTGTCCTATTAACGCCACTCCATCTGTCTCGAGGTGCAGGTGTTTAATTAGACAGGGTGAGTCCGATAATAATTTGGGTCATGTGGATTATTCCGCAGTAACAGTGTGCACCCTGACCCCGGGGGGGACGGAATAAGAGGATGATGATGATGATGATGATGATGAGGGTAATAGGAGACTAGCAGAAGGGTACTGGTTGGACTAAGATTCTGAAAGAAAGGTACGTAATCAGTAACATAGTGGTGTAAATGGTGGAGGGATGAAGTTCTGTTTGGTGGATATTGATGGAGGAGGAGGAGGAGGAGGAGGAGGCTGGATGGTTGAAGGTGGTAGCAAGGGAAGAATTGAGTGTGGTAGAAGGATAATGGTAGAAGAAAACCGATGAAGGAAAAAAGTAAGGAAAGTAAACAGAAGACAGATAAAATAAAAGTGAGTAGTGGAGATAGCAGGAGGAGGAAAAAGACGGGAGGAAGAAAGAGGGAGGCAGAGGTGGGTGAGGACAGGCAGGTGGAGGAGGAGGATGCGAGAAAAAAAGGTTAGTGAAGAATGACGAGTGGAAATAGGTAAGGAAGGTAAGATAGGGTAAGAAAAGGTAAAGGTAATGTAAGGTAAGGTAAGGCAAGGTAAGAGATGGATAGTTAGGGGAGTTGTGAGGTGGAGAATACAAAGACGCTGTAAAGATAAGCTAAAATTAAGGAACATTATAAGATAGTAAATTAGTGGACCTTGAGAGGTGGAGGATACAAGGACGCTGCTTACAAGTACATGTAGAGTGGAGGTATTAAGACCCTGGGAGATGAGTGGAGACCAGCAAGGAGACTAAATCCGCTAACAGTGTGGAGAACAAATGTGGAGATCAAGGCAGCGTGGGGAGGCGGCTTTACCTGATGGACCTTCCGGGGAGGCTGTCAGGCGAATGGGAGGAAGGGGGAGCGGAGATGGAAGGAGGGGGAATAAACTGACGATGAAATAAATAGAAAAAATGAAGCAGGACAGACGAAACAAAAAAAAAAGTAGAAAAATGAAGGAAATAGAAAACGAAAAACGGACAAAAAACAAAGAAAAATGTAGCAAAAAGAAAATAAAGAAAAACAAAACACGGACATGAAGTAAGACAGATCGAGGTCACAATTTGAGACGAGGTAGCGGGGAAAACCTTTCCCTTAAGAGCTTCACGTCTGGCTGTCAGGCCTCACCACGCCGCTGACCAGCGCCGAGGGGGAGCAGCACAACAGCCTGGCACCCCACGCCCTTGTCACGCCCACACACGCACGACCTGAACTTATTTCTTCTTTCCTCCTATTATTTTTCTTGATCTTCTTTTCCTTCCCTAATTTTTTTTCTTACTCAATTATCCCTTCCATTCACCCATGCTTTCTTATTTTTCTTCCTTTCATCTATACGCCAGGATTGGACTGAACCGACGAAAAAAAAGAAAGGGAAGGAAGGAAGGTGGGTGGTATGGGGGAGGAAGGAAGGAAGGAAGGTAGGTGGTAAGGATTAGGAAGGAAGGAAGAACGAACTGAAGAGGACGAATTATGGTTTTGAATTTTTTTTTTAAACTAAGGAAACAGTTCAAGGGCGCAAAGAAAAATATAAAAAAGCCCGCTACTAAGTGCTCCTGAATAGAGGTCAAAGGGGTGTCCAAAAAAAGAGAGGTCAATTTCGGGAGGAGGTATCCTGAAACCCTCCTCTTGAAAGAGTTCAAGTCGTAGGCAGGAGGAAATACAGATGAAGGAAGATAGTTCCAGAGTTTACCAGCATGAGGGATGAAAGAGTGAAGATGCTGGTTGACTCTTGCATAAGGGGTTTGGACAGTATAGGGATGAGCATGAGTAGAAAGTCGTGTGCAGCGGGGCAGCGGAGGGAGGAGGCATGCAGTTAGCAAGTTCAGAAGAGCAGTCAGCGTGAAAATAACGATAGAAGATAGAAAGAGAGGCAACATGGCGGCGGAATTTGAGAGGTAGAAGACTATCAGTATGAGGAGGAGAGCTGATGAAACGAAGAGACTTAGACTCCACTCTGTAAAGGAGAGCTGTGTGAGATGCATACTCCATACGAGGGCGGACAAGGCTCCTGTAAATGGATAGCAGCTGTGCGGGGAAGAAGAACTGGCGGAGACGGTAAAGAACGCCCAGCCTTGAGGAAGCTGATTTAGTAAGAGATGAGATATGAAGTTTCGAGGTTGAGATTTTGAGTTAAGGATAGACCGAGGATGTTTAGTGTTGAAGGTGATAGCTGAGTGTTGTCAAATAATAGGGGATAGTTGTTTGGAAGATTGTGTCGAGTGGATAGGTGGAGTAACTGTGTTTTTGAGGCGTTGAAGGACACCAGGTTCCTCTTGCCCCAATCGGAAATAATAGTAATGTCTGAGGCTAAGCGTTCTGTTGCCTCCAGTCTTGAGTCGTTAAATTCCTGTAGGGTGGGTCTTCTATTGAAAGAAGTTGAGTAATGCAGAGTGGAATCATCGGCGTAGGAATGGATAGGACAGTTCGTTTTGGAAAGAAGATCATCAATGAACAACAGAAAGAGAGTGGGAGATAGGACAGAACCCTGTGGGACACCACTGTTAATAGGTTTAGGGGAAGAACATTGACCGTCTATCACAGCAGAAATAGAACGGTCAGAAAGGAAACTAGAGATAAAGGTACAGAGAGAAGGATAGAAACCGTAGGAGGGTAGTTTGGAAAGCAAAGATTTGTGCCAGACCCTATCAAAAGCTTTTGATATGTCCAGCGCAATAGCAAAGGTTTCACCGAAACGGCTAAGAGAGGATAACCAAGGGTCAGTTAGGAAGGCAAGGAGATCACCAGTAGAACGCCCCTTGCGGAACCCATACTGGCGATCAGATAGAAGGTCAGAAGTGGAAAGGTGCTTTTGAATCTTCCGGTTAAGGATTGATTCAAAAGCTTTAGATAGACAAGAAAGTAAAGCTATAGGACGGTAGTTTGAGGGATTGGAACGGTCACCCTTCTTAGGCACAGGCTGTATGAAGGCATATTTCCAGTAGGAAGGAAAGGTAGATGTTGACAGGCAGAGGCGAAAGAGTTTGACCAGGCAGGGTGACGGATTGATTAAATCACTGAAAGCAGGCAGCCTCGCAATGAGCCAACAGGCTTTCTGCTACCTGTTCGTCCATGTTTCCATGTTTCCATGTTTCCTCCTCCTCCTCCTCCTCATCCTCCTCCTTCTCCTCCTCCTCCATCTATACATCCTTCTCCTCCTCCTCCTCCTCCTCCTCCTCCACTCCTTCCGCTTTGCATGGTGTCTATCTCCTTCTCTGCTTGTTTCTCCCGCTTCTAAGTTCGCTCATCTTCCTCCTCCTCCATTTTCTCCTTCAGATTTGCTTGTTCCCAGTTGAATTTCTTGTAATCTCTTTCGCTGATCTCACACTTCCTCCTCCTCCTTTTCCCCCTCTTACCAAAATCCCAAATTCTATTACTACCGTTTCGTCTTTTTTTTCCTCGTTCTCTTTTTCTTCCATATTCCACTTATCCCTAACCACCAGTGCCCAACCAGTAACCATCCCATTACCATCAGCAGATCCCGTACCTTGAATCCACCTCATCCTTGTTTGCATATTTTTGGTGAACAGATTAAGGATATTTCTAGTTGGGAGTCACTCTTGATTATAAACTGACATTTGAGAAGCACTAACGTTCCATGTCTTCCACTATTGCACAGAAGACAGGCTTACTTCGTAAGTGCTTCAAAACATTTCTTGTGACTCAACTGTAATCAAATCATTTTATGTATTCATTTTGCCCCACTTTGAATATTGTGCTCCTGTTTGGATGTCTGCTGCCAGTTGCCATTTAAAGTTACTTGACAGAGCAATCAATTCAAATAAACTTATTTCTCCGGCACTTGTTCTTGATCTTGATCATTGGCGTCAAGTTGGTGTGTGTGTTATTTAAAGTTTTTAAGAATAATCGGCATCCCTTACACAATGCTTTGCCTGATCCTTTTACACCTGCCCGGGTCACGAGGTTTGCTCTTAGTCAAAACCAAGATCTATAGTATCAGGTCTCCTCACTTTACCTCCACTGCGCAGCCTGTGACGTCAGCTGGCTGTGAGACAGTGAGGAAGACGGGATACTATTCTATTTTCCCCGTTCTCTCTCTCTCTCTCTCTCTCTCTCTCTCTCTCTCTCTCTCTCTCTCTCTCTCTCTCTCTCTCTCTCTCTCTCTCTCTCTCTCTCTGTCTCTCTCTCTCTCTCTCTCTCTCAGCACGGGCCCAGTGAAACTGCATCCACACGTCATTTATCAACAACAATGAAAACGAGCACCTCCCACGATCACTGCTCCCCTTCCCCTGTCCCTTCACCCCCTTCCTCCCAGCCTTCCATGTCTCCCTACTTTCTCACCCATTAATTCATTTTCCCATTCACCTCACCCATCCACACATTCTCACAAACCTAACCCCCTCACCCACTAACTAGTCATCCACCTCCGACTCACTTACATTCCCCACCCATTCTCCCGTCACCCGCTTCACACACACCCAAGTCATCCACTTTCCCACCCATCTGATACACTGTCACCCGTCTCTCTGCTGGGTGACCACATGGCGAAAGGGTGGAGGAGAGGGAATTTTAAGAGATGGGGGTGGTGGTGGGGTGGTGATGATCGAGAAAGTGGAAGAATGAAAATAGGTGGTGATTGGGTGGTGGGTAAAGTGGAGGAATAAATGGAAGTAGTGGAGGAGGTGGAGGGAGAGAAGAATATGGTGGCTAGGTGGAAGTGATGTGGTAGGGGAGGTGGTGGAAGAGATGGAGGTTGGTTGTGAGTGGTGGCGTGGAAAGAAAAAAGAAAGGAAGTGATGGAGTAGGCGGAGAAAGAGACGCGTGTGTTGTTTGGGTGGCAGTGGAGGAAGAGGTGGAGCTGATGGATGCATTGTGACGGTGCGTGAAACAGCGGGGAAATGTTGCTAAAGTTTCGTTTTCTTTACCGATTGTTTAGTTTAGTTTCCCAGATATTCCTTTTGACGTGGTTGCTGATTGTGTCATGCCATCAATCTTTAAACACACACACACACACACACACACACACACACACACACACACACACACACACACACACACACACACACACACACCACATACACACATTCAACACTTACGTACATGACGCGACGACTTGAAGACACACACAACCCACCTTTCTCCTGTAAAAGAAAAGAAAAATGCAACTAAAAATCTTTGGTGTAGAACTTTCTGACTATTTAATATTGTCTCGCCAACACACGCCTACTTTAATGTTGTACTTTTGTAATAATATGACATATTTGTGGAGTTTTTTGTTCATGGTTAAAAACAAAACAAAGGGAGACAGAATGACACAAAAAATCATAAAGAAACACAAATACACACAAAATGACAATTAATACATACACTCAGAACACAAAAAGAAACAAAATTCAAGTTAAATGCAGTGAAGCACAGATCCACGAATATACAGCAAAGATGCAAACAGAAAACACAAAATATCGATAGATAAACACACACACACACACACACACACACACACACACACACACACACACACACCGCTCCGATAGTTCAGTGGTTAAAGCTCTGCGCGGCCACGCTTCGCGGCTTGGCTGGGGGAGGTTCGAGCCCTGCTCAGGCCAGGATTTTCCGCTGGTAAAGAGCAGTTACTGTCCCCCCTTGTGCAAGGAGGATGGTGTGTGTGGTGTGTGAAGGTCTCAGCAGTACCCAGAAATCGACAATAATATAATGAGCCTTGCTCTAATCGGAAGGGTACCTGCTGGCGACGACGTGTCCAGTTAGTGATCAGGACGTCGGTGAATTACACACACACACACACACACACAAAACAAAAACACTAGAGAAAGCATAAACTCGTCCCGGCCACAACATGTTCCGGTAAAGTCTAAAAATAAAACACACACACGCAGACTTAACGGAACAAGTTAAGCCAGACCAAACAGCGCAGCACGAGTTACACATGAGAGAACACCGGCGCGCAGCGCTGCACGGAGGAAAATAAACGGAAATGAGCGAGAGTTACGGACCAAAAAGATGGTACGAAGGTTAGATAAAATGATGTTGACCTTGGGCGTGAGGAAAAGTAATTAGGGCGTAAAGTCTGCCTGTATTGTACTCCTCAGGAAACCGTGGCCGTGCAGGTAAAATGTGAATGAAAGGCGTATAATGTAAAAAGGTACGGTAATTCGGACTTCAAGGAGAAAAACGTAAATATACAATGAGGAGAAATGGGTTGAAGGAGAGGGGGATGGGAGGAAGGTGTCACAAACAGGTCAGTATGGGGAAGGGGAGTGGAGGCAGGTAAGGTTAGAAAGGTGGAGGGAAGGCAAGGAAAGGAGAGAGGGAAAGGAAGGGAAGAGAAATGGAGGAAGGAAGAGAAGGGTAAAGGAGGGAAAAGAAGGGAAGGGAAGGGAAGATAAAAGTAGGGAATGAAAAGGAAAGGAATGGAAAAGAAGGAAAGGGAAAGGAGGGGAATGAATGTGAAGGGAAGGATAATGGAGGGAAAATAAGGGAAAGTATGGAAATGGAAGGAAAAGGAGGGGACGGGAATGAAAAGGAAAGGACGGGGAGGGAAAGGGAAACATTTGAAAACATTTGAAACATTTTATTATCCCTTTTTTATACAATTATGTATTTACAATAATTTACTAGTGCAGGGAGCCCATTTAAAGCTGTATGCTTTTGGGCAGTACTGAAACAGGTGCCGGACTAAATCAATAGTGCAATAAGAAAAAAAAAAAAATATATATATATATATATATATATATATATATATATATATATATATATATATATATATATATATATATATATATATATATATATATATATATATATATATATATATATATATATATATATATATATATATATATATATATATATATATATATATATATATATATATATATATATATATATATATATATATATATATATATATATATATATATATATATTATATATATATATATATATATATATATATATAATATATATATATATATATATATATATATATATATATAATATATATATATAATAATAATAATAATAATAATAATATAATTATAATAATAATAGTAATAATAATAATAATAAAGTGATAATATTAACACAATATCATTAGTAAAAATTGTAATTGATTTATAAAAATATGGTAGTACTGTAACTGATAATGTAAGTAGTAATAGTATTAATACAATAATAATAGTATAAGGTAATAATTGATTAAGCTGAGGACACACTCTGACAGATGATACATGGACTTAATAATTATAATTGAGAAGAATATGCTTTTTAAATTGTTTTTTAAAGGAATGTATTGAATTTAGAGCTTTAATATTATTAGGAATAGAATTCCAGGTTTTAGGTCCTGAATAAGAATGTGAGTGTTGAAAAAGTGTTAAATTATGGGCAGGTGTACGTAAATTTTCATGAGTACGGGTGAAATAGGTATGTTGTGACTGTAAAGACACGGAGGTTTCACTTTTGATCTTTTATACATGTAAATCCCAATTTGTAGCTTATTTATGTCAAAAGTTAAGGAATTTGTTTCTTTAAAGAGAGGTTGTGTGGGCAAAGTAGTCACTGTTTGTAATAATTCTTATTATTTTCTTTTGAAGTCTAAACAGAGGTAACAGGTGTGTGGGGTAGGTGTTGCACCAGATAGGCGTACAGTAATACAAGTGTGGTTAGACATGTGCGTTATATAACATTTTCAAAACATCAATGGGCATTAATTCTTTAATTTGATATAACAGAGATACTAGCCTGGATAATTTAAGGATTTGGTTTGTTACGTGATGCTTAAAGGTCATGGTATCATCATACGTTATTCCTAATAATGTATGTTTATTAGTTCTGCTTATAATGTCTTGGGAAAAAAATAGGGACGGAAGCATTGATGGTGACTTATTAGTAAACAGCATATAAAATGTTTTGTTTAAGTTCACTGTTAATCTATTACTCAGACACCATTTATGAAAGGTTTGTAGGTCAGTATTTGCTATATGTATCATGTCAGTAGGATTTTCACCAGTAATATTTAAGGTTGAGTCATCTGCGAAAAGGATTGTTTTAAGGTTTGTAAATATGTAAGTAATATCATTTATATATAAGAGAAACAGGATTGGACCCAAGACACTGCCCTGTGGAACACCGTATTGAATAGGTAGAGATGCAGATATACAAGTGTGAAATTTGGTTGATTGAGTTCTGTGGGACAAGTAATCCTGAAACCAGTCATGAATAATACCTCTAATTCCATAGTAATACAACTTACGTAATAATATATCGTGTCTGACTGTATCAAAAGCTTTGGTGAAGTCAACAAAGATGCTTAATAATGACTGTTTATTATCTAAAGTTTTATAGATTTCTTCTGAATAAGTTCTCAAGGCATCAAAAGTGTTTAGACCACGACGAAAACCAAACTGACTTGGATTAAGTATGTTTTTAGTTTCAAGAAAATTTATGAGGAATTTTTTCATTACTTTTCCAAGCTCTTAGAAAAAACATTTTGTAAGGTTTTTGGTCTATAATTACTTAGTTCATCTTTGGGACCTTTCTTATGGATGGGGACAACAGTTGCATGTTTTAGGAGTTGAGGAAATTTACCTTTTTTTTTTTTTTTTTTTTTTTTTACAGCAAAGGAGACAGTTCAAGGGCACAAAAAAAGCAAACATTAATAAAAAAAAGCCCGCTACTCACTGCTCCTAAAAAGAATCCAAAGAGGTGGCCGAAAGATAGGTCAGTTTCGGGAGGAGAGGTGTCCTGATACCCTCCTCTTGAAGGAGTTTAAGTCGTAGGCAGGAGGAAATACAGATGAAGGAAGATTGTTCCAGAGTTTACTAGCGTGAGGGATGAAAGAGTGAAGATGCTGGTTAACTCTTGCATAAGGGGTTTGGACAGTATAGGGATGAGCATGAGTAGAAAGTCGAGTGCAGAATGGCCTCGTTATGGGGGGATGCATGCATTTAGCAAGTTAAGAAGAGCAGTAATCGTGAAAATATAGATAGAAGATAGAAAGATAGGCAACATTGCGGCGGAATTTAAGAGGTGAAGACTATCAGTATGAGGAGGAGAGCTGATGAGACGAAGAGCCTTAGCCTCCACTCTGTCCAGAAGAGCTGTGTGAGGGAGCCCCACACATGAGATGCATACTCCATACGAGGGCGGACAAGGCTCCTGTATATGGACAGCAACTGTGCAGGGGAGAAGAACTGGCGGAGACGGTACAAAACGCCCAGCCTCGAGGAAGCTGATTTAGTAAGAGATGAGATATGAAGTTTCCAGTTGAGATTTTGAGTTAAGGATAGACCGAGAATGTTTAGTGTTGAGGAAGGTGATAGCTGGGTGTTGTCAAAGAATAGGGGATAGTTGTTTGGAAGATTGTGTCGAGTGGATAGGTGGAGAAACTGTGATATTGAGGCGATGAAGGACACCAGGTTCTTCTTGCCCCAGTCGGAAATAAAAGTAAGGTCTGAGGCTAAGCGTTCTGCAGTCTCCAGCCTTGAGTCGTTAAGTTCTGGGTCTTCTATTAAAAGAAGTTGAATAATGCAGAGTGGAATCATCGGCGTAGGAATGGATAGGACAGTTCGTTTTGGAAAGAAGATCATCAATGAACAACAGAAAAAGAGTGGGAGATAGGACAGAACCCTGTGGGACACCACTGTTAATAGATTTAGGAGAAGAACAGTGACCGTCTACCACGGCAGAAATAGAACGGTCAGAAAGGAAACTGGAGATAAAGATACAGAGAAGGATAGAAACCGTAGGAGGGTAGTTTTGAAAGCAAAGATTTGTGCCAGACCCTATCAAAAGCTTTTCATATGTCCAGCGCAATAGCAAAAGTTTCACCGAAACGGCTAAGAGAGGATGACCAAGAGTCAGTTAAGAAGGCTAGGAGATCAACAGTAGAACGCCCCTTGCGGAACCCATACTGGCGATCAGATAGAAGGTCAGAAGTGGAAAGGTGCTTTTGAATCTTCCGGTTAAGGATTGATTCAAAAGCTTTAGATAGACAAGAAAGTAAAGCAATAGGACGGTAGTTTGAGGGATTGGAGCGGTCACCCTTCTTAGGTACAGGCTGTATGAAGGCATACTTCCAGCAAGAAGGAAAGGTAGATGTTGACAGGCAGAGGCGAAAGAGTTTGACCAGGCAGGGTGACAGCACGGAGGCACAGTTTTTAAGGACAATAGGAGGCACTCCATCAGGTCCATAAGCCTTCTGAGGATTGAGGCCAGAGAGGGCATAGAAAACATCATTTTGAAGAATCTTTATAACAGGCATAAAGGAGTCAGAGGGGGGATGAGTAGGAGGATTATGCCCAGAATCGTCCAGAGTGGAGTTTTAGAAAAGTTTGAGAGAAGAGTTCAGCCTTAGAGATAGATGAGACGGCAGTGTTGCCGTCAGGACTGAGGAGTGGAGGAAAGATGAAGAAGTGAAGTTGGAGGAGATGTTTTGGCTAGATGCCAGAAGTCACGGAAGAGTTAGAGAAAGCAAGGTTTTGACATTTTCTATTAATGAAAGAATTTTTGGTTAGTCGGAGAATAGATTTGGCACGATTTCGGGCAGAAATGTAAAGTTCATAATTAGCATTAGTTTGAAGGCTCTGGTACCTTTTGTGAGCTACCTCTCTATCATTGACAGCACGAGAACAAGCGTGATTAAACCAAGGCTTTTTTGCGTGAGGAGTAGAGAAAGAACGAGGAATGTATGCCTCCATTCCAGAGACAATCACCTCTGTGATGCGCTGAGCACACACAGAGTGGTCTCTATCCTGGAAGCAATAATCATTCCACGGGAAATCGGAAAGTACATCCTCAGGTCGTCCCACCGAGCTGAAGCAAAATGCCAGAAGCATCGCCTCTTCGGTGGGTCCAGAGGGTGTACAGGAGCGATGGGACAGGATGCAGAAATAAGATTGTGATCGGAGGAGCCCAACGGAGAGAACAGTTTGACAGAATAAGCAGAAGGGTTTGAGGTAAGGAAGAGGTCTAGAATGTTGGGCCGGTCTCCAAGACGGTCGGGAATACGTGTAGGGTGCTGGACCAACTGCTCTAGGTCGTTGAGGATAGCAAAGTTGTAGGCTTGTTCACCAGGATGGTCAGTGAAAGAGGATGAAAGCCAAAGCTGGTGGTGAACATTGAAATCTCCTAGGATGGAGATTTCAGCGAAGGAAGTGGGTCAAGATGTGCTCCACTTTAGAATTCAAATAGTCAAAGAATTTTACATAGTTGGTAGAGTTAGGTGAAAGATAAACAGCACAGATGTATTTAGTAATAGAATGACAGTGAAGTCTTAACCAGATGGTGGAAAATTCAGAAGAGTCAAGGTCGTGGGCACGAGAGCAAGTGATGTCGTTGCGCACGTAGGCGCAACATCCAGCTTTGGATTGAAATTTAGGATAGAGATAGTAGGAAGGAACAGAGTAGAGATTGCTGTCAGTAGCCTTAGAAACCTGTGTTTTGGTGAGATAGAGAAGGTGAGGTTTAGAGGAGGAGAGATGGTGTTCCACAGAATGAAAATTAGATGGATGACCGCGAATGTTTCAGAAACTGATAAGAAAGACGTTCGAGGAGATATCAAGACACCTCTCAAGTCGGCAGTCAGAAGGGGAGCCCTCCCTGAGGGAATTTGTGGTCCCCCCCCCAGTCGGGGACTCCGAGGCTTGATAGAATTATTAAAGAGTATGGACAAGGGTATTGCAAGTTGGTTTTTGCTGGTTTTTAATACAGATACTGGGATTTCATGCACATTGCACTTTTTTGTTTTTAAGGGAATTAATTACAGTAATTACATCTTGGGGGATAATTATAGGAATTGTCATTGAATGAGGAAAGTCACCTTGAAGAAAGCTGAGAGGGTCTGTGGTGGAAGGTGGTAGACTGTGATCTATTTTAGGCGCAACATTTGTGTAAAATTCATTAAAAGCTTGTGCAATTTGTAAAGGTTCAGAGAGTTTTTTACCATTACAGATTATGTTATTTGTGGAACTCTTCTTATGGTCATGATTAGAAAGTTGGTGGATTGTTCGCCATATTTTACGGGTGTTATTTTTAAAATTAGTGAATTGAGCCATATAGTAAGATTTTTTAGCTTGTCTTATAGTATTATTTAGGATGTTACGGTATTGTTTGTATTGAGCCTCAGTGACAGCACCAATTTTATAGTCCTTAAATAGATAATTTTTTGTCCTTATAGAGTTTAGTACTGCCTGCGATATCCAGGGATTGTTTAATCTTTTTCAGTTATTAATTTAGATTTAAGTGGAAAACAATCACTAAAAGCTTTTTTAATATTGTCTAAGAAAATTTTACAGTTGTCATTGACATCGTGCTCATTAAGGAGAGCATTCCAATTGATCATATTGATTTTTTGAGCAAATTCTTGTTTATTTGTTTGATTTATTACCCTAAACTCAATTTTATGCAGATTCTTAGATTTAGAGGGAACTTTAACGTTAAGGAAAATTGGTAGATGGTCCGATATTGGGTAATGGATTATACCAGATGAGAAAGTGTTGAAAAAATTTGTAAAAATATGATCAAGTAGAGACGGTTCACCTAGATTGAAGCTGTCTGGAAAACGTGTTGGTCTTGAAATGTGTGGGAAGAAATTCATTGTTTGGAGGGTTGCAAGAAAATTGTTAGTTGGGGTATGGGTAGTATGTTCCAGCAAATTTATATTTAAATCACCTATAAGAATTATTTTTTTGTTCGTTACAGTGTTATTTTGTAGTAATGTACATAAGGGAGGGAATGAAGGGAAAGGAAGGGAAAGGACGAGAAGGGAAGGAAAAAAGGAAATGGAAGGGAAAAGAGGGAAGAGGAGGGAAAGAGGAATAGAGGTAGGGAATGGAAGGGAAGGGAAAAGAAGGAAATGGAAGGGAAAAGAGGGAAGAGGAGGGAAGAAGGAAGACAGGTAGGGATGGGAAGGATAGGAAAGGAAAGGAAAGGAAAGGAAAGGAAAGGAAGGGAAGGGAAGAGAAAGGAAGGGAAAGAGAGGAAGGAGCTGGGAGGGGGATGAAGGGAAGGGCAGCTCACCTGGCGTAATTAGTAGCAACATTAGTCTTAAGAAATGGGAGATTACCTGCGTAACGAATGAAACGGATAATTATCTAAGGGGAGGAGGAGAGGGGGTAGGGGTTGAGACATGACGAGAGGGTGTGTTTATCTTTGGTTTTGGGGAGGAGGAGGAGGGAGAGAAAGATGGAGAAAGAAGAGGAAAGGAGGAAGATGGCAAGGGTATGGAGAGAGTGCCATGATAACGGGAGAGTTGGAAGAGGACGAAGGAGGATTGGAAGGAGAGAGGAGGATATCCAAAGTGGAGACCAGGGGAAGGGAAGGAAGGAGGGAGAAGGAGGGTGATGGAGGACCCGGGGCGGAGGGAGAAGGAAAGGATATACAAGAAGGTCAGAGTGACGTAAGAGATGGAGGTAAACGAGGGCAAAGAGGAAAGAAAGGGAGAATATCTAAAGAGAATATCTAAATAAGGGAATATATAAAGAAGGGAAAGGAAGGAGAAGAAAGGGAAGGGATCGAGCGGGAGGGAAATTAAATAAATGGAAGGTTGGAGGAAACTGAAGGATGAGAGGAAGCGAGAAAGGGGAAATATCAAAAGTGGAAAAGGGGTGTGGAAATGGAGAGAAGAAGGGAGGAGGAGGAAAAGAGGATGATGATGAGGGAGGGAGAGATATTGCCGGGGCCTGGCCACGAAAAATGGAGGGAAAAAAAGCTATATTGGATAGGGATGGAGGAAAGCTGCGAGGGATGACAGGAACATGAATGTGGAGGAAAGAGAGAAGGGAGGAAAAATTACTGGAGGTAAACTGTGATAAGAAAAAAATAAAAATCTGTAATGAGAGAGAGAGAGAGAGAGAGAGAGAGAGAGAGAGAGAGAGAGAGAGAGAGAGAGAGAGAGAGAGAGAGAGAGAGAGAGAGAGAGAGAGAGAGAGAGAGAGAGAGAGAGAGAGACTGTATGGTTATAAAAGATACAAATGAATTTTAAAAAATGGGATAGTCAGCAAGAAGACAAAAAATCTAGGGGAGGAAAGAAGGATGGAAGGAAGGAAGGAAGGAAAGGAAGAAAGGGTGAGTGAGAGGTAGGAGAGGGTAAAGTTAAACATTGGAAGAAAGGGAGAGAAAGAAGGAAGAGAGTGAAACATGCAAAGAGCGAAAGGAAAAGTGCGAGAGAAAATAGAAAGAAGATCGCTGAGGAGACGTGGAGAGGTAAAGGAAATTATTTATAAGGAAAAAAAATGGGGAAGGAAACTGAATGAAAATGAAATAAAGAAAAAAAAACAAGAGAAAAGAAAAATTTGCGGAGGAAAAGGGGTAAAGGAGTAAAAAACGAAAAAAAAGATGAATGAAAGGTTGGAAAGGAGAAAAAACAAGTTACAAAGAATATGAAAGGATGAACTGATAAAACTAAGTGGGGAAGAAAACAATAAACAGGCTAAAAGAAAACAAACACGAGAAGATGGAAGAACGAAATCTGAAAATAACGAAATAAAGAAAGAAAACCAAGAGAAAACAAAAAATAATGGAAAATAGAAAAAGGCAACAGAATAAAACAAAGAAAACAGTAAAAAAATAAGAAACTAATGAAAACCGGGGAACAGCAACATGAAGAGAAGAAAAACAACACGACGAAGAGAAAAGAGAAAACGGTGAAGTGGAGGAGACTGGAGAAAAGGAAAAAAAGAAAACGAGTAAAATAAATAAGAGGTGAAATATTGAGGAAAAAACACGGAATGAAGAGAAATCTAGAAAAAAACGATGACGAGGATAAAATGGTGGAGAAAAGTTGACCAGAGAGAAAAAATGGAAATAAGGAAAAAGATGTAATAAAAATAAAGAGAAGAAAGTCGGAGAAGAAAACGAAACAATGAAAAAACAAACAATGATGAATGACGAAGAGAAAGAGAAAATGCTGAGGAGGAGACTGGAGGGATGAGAAGGAAAGGCGGAAAACTACGTGATAAAAGTAAGAGATGAAAGACAATAGTAGAAAACAAAAAATGAAGAGAAAAAAGAAAAAAAAACGACAACGAAGAGAAAAAAAATGCAGAGGAGGCCGGAGCGACGAGGACAGAAGGAAAACGAGTGAAAATAAGAGAAAAATGAAAACCGGGGAAAGAAAAATTAAATGAAGAGAAAAAGAAAAAACGACTAGGAAGAGAATGAGAAAACGATGAAGAGAGGAAGAGCCTGGAGAGAGAATAGGAAAGAAGGAGAACGAGGTAATAAAAATAGTCCAGATATCCTACAGGAATTTCAGAACCCAACAGGAATGTTGCAGCAAAACTGGAATACTGGAATTCCCGCTGGAATATTAGAGATACGTGAACAGGACGAGAATTCAGGCGTTAGGGAATATATATATAAAAAAAAAAATACAGCGAAAGAACCACAAAAACGTGACCGAGATAAAGACAGATGGAGAAAATAAAAGAGGCAGAACTTATTATCACTATCAATATTTTCATCATTATTCCTGTATTCCTCGTCGCTCCTCTAAAATCCAGATCAATCCAGACCGAACGTTGTCATCCATTCCAGTACCTCTTATTACCCATCCCTGCATTAATCACCTGAAGTCCCCTTCTCTGTATTACTCATAAGTGCTGCGATGTACTGCTTTTCTTTCCATTTAGTATTCCGTTAATCAATGTACCGGCGTCCTATTCACCACGTCACACTAATACATTTATAGGAAGCACCACGCGCCGCTTCCCATTCTCTTCCTTCCTCTCTGAAGGCCTGCCCCGCGACCCTTTACACACGTAGTACACGGTGGGCGTTTATCTACGGGTTAGTCCAAGCATCAAATCGTGTGCTTCAGTCTGGGTGAGCAATGGTGGTGGTGATGATAGGTGTGGTGATGCTTGTAGTAGCGGTTGTGGTGGTAGTAGTAGTAGTAGTAGTAGTAGTAGTTGCAATACTAGTGGCAGTTGTGTAAGTCGTAACCGCAGCAGTAATTGTAGCAGGTAGTAGTAAGAAAGGTAAGAAAGTAGTGGTAAGAAAGTACTAATGAAATACAAACACTAACATGAACATCAATAATTATCAGATATACAAATTACTGTGAAATCAATCCAATACTTAATCATTCATCACGGCATCACACTCCAGCCACTCCTTCCCTCCCTCCCCGCCACGACTCCTGTCCTCTCGCCAGTCCTCCTGCCAGTACATTTTACACTCAACGTCGTTTTTTTTATAAATTCTAAACTTTATTACATCCTTTTTTTAAAATTAAGTTTTATTATATGCTTTCATTACTCGAATCTCACATTTATTCCCTCTTTTTCCGGCTCATGATTTTTGTCAGGTCTGGTCATTGGTTCTTTTATCTCCCCGTATTTCTTTTCTTTTAGTTACTCCATTATGTGACGCCAGGGGGGCTATTTTCCTTCACTTTTGTCTGTCTCAATTCATGCATGTTTTTCAGGCGTTACATTTATCACGTTTTCTTTATTTCGCTCCACTCATGTTCTTTTAGTATAACTTCACCACCGCCAGCAGTACACGTAACTACCCCCCCCCACCCCCCACCCCACACACACACACACACACCATCAACACCAGTACCATCACCTCCTCCAGCATCACCAGTACCACCATCCTCCTCCTCCTCCCAGCCATCACTGCCACTACCACCCAACCCACCACCTAAACCACCAGTACCACAACCACTCTTTATCATTCCATTGACTTTCCACCCACTAGAAACAGCAGCTGTACCACCATATTGTAGCACTTTGATAATAATTATTATTATTATTATAATTACTGTTACCATTACTATTACTAAAATTGACATTAATAACCTATTCCACGTGTGTTTTATGATATATGCAAATACTCTTTCTGATTCAAGCAGATCTACCTGACGGCACACACACACACACACACACACACACACACACACACACACACACACACTAAACCCATTCTGTCCACTTTAATGACTATGAAACCTGGGAAAAAATAGTAAAACGAGCAAGACCATAAATATCAACTACTGTGGCAAGACAATCCCCAAAATAGTGAGTAATTCATACGAAAACTATGCCATTAAAAAGAAACTACAAACTATTCTATTAACAAGCGAACTAAACCTTACGTATCTCGTGTTGGTAAATTAGAAACACGGCTCCGTAAAACACAAAACAAAATACTCATCCTCAGCAGATTATTATCATCCCGTATTAATTAAGAGCCGTCCCTTCCTCGGCCATTCATCACAGAGGGAGAAAGGAGGAAGGCTCAGGAAGCAGGAGGAGCACCGGAGAGAGAGAGAGAGAGAGAGAGAGAGAGAGAGAGAGAGAGAGAGAGAGAGAGAGAGAGAGAGAGAGAGAGAGAGGGGGGGGTGGGGAGGCGAAGGAGGGAGAGGAATGGGACGAACTGGTGGGGAGTATGGAGGGTGAAGCGGGAGTTTGGGGGAAGCAGTTGGGGGGATCGAGGAGTAAAGGGGTACCGGAAAGGGATTGGCTGGGGGTGAAGTTAGATGGGGGTAAGGAGATGATATGCTAATGATGGTGGGGGGGGTGGAGGTTAATTAAAGACGGACTGAGGGTGGGGGAGGGAGGATAAGGAGGGAAAGACAAGCTAGTTAATTATCAAAGGGCGTGGGAGATCGCTAGTCACATTATTACCTTGTTAAAGCTCAAAGCAGTCCTCCCTTTATATTTTTTCTAATCCCTTTTACTCTAGGCTGGGTTAGTGTTGATGGTTTGTCATGGGTGTGTTTATCCCTCAAGTGTTTCGTTCCTGATCGTCATGTCCTAAGTAATCGGGCAAGCTGCGAGTGTACCAACCTCTTAATATAGTCCCTTGTTTGATGGCGTAATACAGAGCACCTACAATACCTGGTGAATGGTTAGCCATATTTAGGTGGAATCCTGGAATACCCTCAGGAATAAGACGGGAATACAGGTGTCAGAAGTAAAAGAAACGAAAACCACGAGAGAGAGAGAGAGAGAGAGAGAGAGAGAGAGAGAGAGAGAGAGAGAGAGAGTGTCTACTGTAATACATGTTGGACTAAAATATTGAAACAAATAAAAGCTGTATTTCAAAGATTGCGTTAGGTGAAGAATGTAAGTGTTTCAACAGCTTTGGTTAGGATTTGTGTGTGTTGATGAGACTACGCGCCGGGCAGCTTCATTTGGACCCGCACGGAACGACACTCGGCTCGAAACACCAATGCGGGACCTTGACGAGCTCACGATATATCGCTCGTTCCATCATTACCGGAAGCCTTATGGACGAGCTAAGCATGGACAACACCAAGTATAAGCTACATACACAACCTTAGTATAATAAAAGATGCACTACGTAAAATTAACACACTATCGAGACTTGCTGCGGCTTGTCTTGCTGACCCTAAGGCCCTCCTCTCCTCCCTTCCCCCTCCCTCCTTCCCTCCCAGCAGCCTGAGGTACGACGATTCTCTCTCATCACCCTCACACTCACGCTCCCCAGTTCCTTCACACTCATTCCTCAGCACTGTGTCAGACTGCTCATGACTGTTCATGCTACACACACGCACGCCGCCCCGTCCCTCTCGTCGGGGCTGTTGCAGAGCGCGACTCACACTGACCACCGCCGCGGGCGTCAACATCACCGGCCAGGCACCGATGACGTCACGGCCGGCAGCCAATCACAACACGGAACAACCTCCTTCAAATATTACTAATTATACGCCTTTAAATACCTTCAATTCACTCCCCAGGCGATTCTCAACATGGACAAGCCTCACAATCACTGTAATAATCAAGAATAGTCGCACGGGAAGGAGCAAACTGGCAGGACAAGGCCTCAGGCAGCAGGGCACTCACTCCATCCTGCTCTCAATCATTGTCTATACGTCGCGTCCCTTTCTGCAAGAACAGCCACACCGTTTCTCACCTGATCCTTGCCTCGCCTCGCCTCAGCACGCCGCCGCCCGCCTTGCACACAAGCGAGACACCCGCCGGGACCCCAACACGCACGGCACACGGACACATCCTCACTCCGGCACTTTCCACAGCACTCTGGGCTCGGCGTGACGTCACCGATGCGCCTTTGTTTTACCCACAATGCCCCGATGGTTTTGTCGACATGGTTACATTGACACCTGGGGCACGTTGGTCGCTTTCCATCGAATAATAAGCATTGCTATTGAAGTTTGCGATTAAATAAATAATTTCTTCCATTGCTTAGTTAAATCATAATACTAAAATATAATGGCGTTTCTACGTTACAACGTCGTGCTTGTTATTCATTATCTTTGTAAATGACCTTATTGCTCTGATTAGGAATGGGTGTGATGTGGGCGGGTTTCGCGCATGGCTGCACATCTTAGTATTAAGTAAGAGGATGTAGCTAGCTACCAGTGGCTTCCAGTAACAACATTCTCGAAAAATCAATCACGGGGGGAATATCACGAAGAAAAGAAAAGTCAAAATAGGTAAAAAAAAAGAGGGGGAGATGAGAGGGCATGATGAAAGGATGGGCATGACCTCACAGAAGCCTTAGAGATGAACAAGGCGAAAGGAAAGGATTAAGAACAGTGGGGGAAGAGAAAGATAAATGAGGAAGAAAATATATAGGGCGAGAGGGTGGGAAGTAAAGAGACGTGTGAAGGTAGTGAGAGGTGAAGAAAGGAATGTTGCTAAACGAAGAGATGGGAAAGAAAAGAAGGGACGGAAGAGAAGAGGAAAGGAAAAATAATTAAAAGGAATGAAAATGAAAAGATGAAAAGTAAAAGAAGGAAGGAAAGGTGAAGCAAAAAATACGGGTCAGGAAGAAAAAGAAAGAGAAGAATGAGGGAAAAGGAGAGAGGACAGGAAACACAAGGCTTGAAAGGAATGAAAAAAAAAACATAAAAAATACGTAGTAACAAGGAAGAAAAGATAGAGAAAGAACCACGGGTACAAAAAAAGGAGGGAAAAAACGAGGGAAATAGTCATGAGAGAAAAATAATCAAGTAGGCAAGGAATTAAAAACATAGAGCTGAGAAATAAGTGACAGGAAGAGAGAGAGAGAGAGAGAGAGAGAGAGAGAGAGAGAGAGAGAGAGAGAGAGATTAATATGGATATGTTGCCTAAACTTCTAGGGGGTTGTGAAATTATAAGCCTGAATAGGTTATAATATATGTGTACTGTTTTAGGGCCCCACCGTGTGTGGAGGAAATTATCAACGGCATCCCGAGTAACGACAGCAGCACCCAGCCGGTGGCCACACAAGCTGCACGCAAGAAGCTCTCAGCCCGCCCCTAGATGCCACCCCGGATGCCGGCCTGGTGCACCCCCTTGTACGCCTCCTGGAGAGGGCAGACAAGTGAGTGTGGGCTGAGTGCTGTAACCAGAGGCCAGGGTTCAGGATGTCTATTTATCCTCTTTATAAATGAAACTTTCACGAGAGGAATATCAAGGCGGTGGCTGAACGGATAGCGAGACGGCCCCGCGTTCAGGAGGACGCGAGTTCAATCCCCGACAGGTGCCACCAAGCTGGGATTTTCTGCCTCCGCCGAGTGGCTTAAAACTACCCACATGCTGTCCAGAAGACCACCTATCAACCCGGACTCTAGATTCTAGAATTAAAGATGAGCTCCGGGAGGGCAGCATGAGCCAATGCAAGATGGCGCCACTATAAACACTCTCCTGCGCCAGAACGGGCTGGGCCGACCATCAGGACCCACCGGGAAGAAGCCTTTGACCGACCATCAGGATCCACCGGGAAGAAGCCTACCGGCGCAATAGGCAAAGACGTAAAGAAAAAAAAAACTGAAACTGATCATTCTTTTGACATGTATTATGTCCATAGGAGCAGCAGTTGTGTTCAGTTATTAATTTGTTTCGCTCGTTAGCTGCCTCATTTAGTTTATAAGCAAAATGACTTGCTCTTGTGCCAATGTGAAGTAAGGAAAATGTTCTAGATACGAATTGGCGACCGTTAGTTACCTGGAGGACTACTTCACAACGAAGGTGTGGAGATGCGCGTCATCTGATGGCTGACAAGCGCCCTGCCGCAGCCCCGCCCTGCACGTTCTATACTGTTCCTTCTGATCCATTCAGAAATGATACCAAGGTTAAGCATTCTATGGCATCCAGCCCCAGCCTGGTTGTATCGTTCTTGCTGTGAGGGTCTCGCGTTGAAAAACGTGGAGAGGAACATTAAGTCTTAAGATGAAGAGAAGGAGATAGAAAAGGGTGTCGCTTCTTGATTGAATCTTCCTGCTTTGTTTTTATGTTGTATGAACAAATGATTAGTTTGAAGTTTGTTCCTCCATGTAATCCACGGTGTTTGCCTCCCCAACAGACTCGGGTGCTGTC
Organism: Eriocheir sinensis; assembly: GCF_024679095.1. Taxonomy (NCBI): domain Eukaryota; kingdom Metazoa; phylum Arthropoda; class Malacostraca; order Decapoda; family Varunidae; genus Eriocheir; species Eriocheir sinensis. The sequence continues at coordinate 89,066 of NC_066577.1, forward strand.
GTGTCGTTCGTCAAGCTGCTCCCCTCGCCGCACACCAACGTGGCATGCAGAGCAAGTCGTGTGGGCGCCGGGAAACACTGCTGGCGACGGGCTCAAACTCAGAGACTTCGTCATTAAGGCTGGCATTGTACAACCTCTTCTGGAACTCATTAGACCAGACACAGAGGTAAGTTCATGAGGATGTTTTCTTACATTTAATAATGGGATGCTCTACCATTCAGTGATGTATTCTTTCTTCACTTCAAAACTCAAGCACAAAGTGGAACAGTAAACTAATGTTTATAAGAGAAAGAAAAAAAATGATCATCAGAATAAACTGACTTCAGTATCTTCATTCCTGTAGCATCAGAGCTTAATAATGAATGTATTGCTGAGTGTAGATACAGGTCTTTGTTGAGCAGGCATGAAAAGGCGGCACCAGGTGGAAGGCCACAGCCACAGACGGCAGGCCAGTGCTGGTACACAATACGGTGATGGAGGCAGTGATAGTGAACAGGGTTATAACTTGTTGGCTGTTGGAATGTGTTTGAAGGATGGGTACTTTGAATTACAAGGAACTAATAAAGTAATGTAAAGGCTAGAGTTCAATTCTCAGGTCTGAGGACATGTATCTTAACTAAAATTTCTAAGTCATTCATTCATTATTGTCTTAGAAGACACAATAAAACCCATTGAGGTGATGCCCCACCCGGACCGCTTCCTGCATGCATCAGTTATTTGTGTGTCATACCAGTGCGGGTATTGTAGGTTAACATGGCTCGTTAATATTCACCCAGCAAAGGGTTATAAATGTGTTCATCTTCTCAAACTGCCGAGATCAACGAGGTGGACCGCCTGGGCCAGATGACTGAGGAGTGCGGCAGACTGGACAAGACTGAGCACTGCAGCACCACGACAACGAGGCCGTGTATGAAAAGGCCCTGGATGGATATCATCGAGAAGTGTTCCGGCGAAGAGGAGGGGCCCGAGGTGAGCAGCACCACCAGTGACCAGGTGTACGACTACTCTGCCGTGAACAACGTGCCTGAGGGTGGATTCTCTTTCTAGGACTTCAATGTGCATGTCTGGCAAGGGAGGAGCAGCAGCAGGCAGGGTGTGTGTTCCACGGCGGAATAATGTGATAATGTATCTAACCGTCAATCTCACTTGTCTAAGTGACCTCTGCAGCATGTTTTACTGTGCTTTCAGTGGACCCGCTGGTGCCTCAATGTTTTACTGGGCCTTCAGCGGACCCGCTGGTGCCTCAGTGTTTTACTGGGCCTTCAGTGGACCCACTGGTGCCTCAGTGTTTTACTGGGCCCTCAGCGGACCCGCTGGTGCCTCAATGTTTTACTGGGCCCTCAGCGGACCCGCTGGTGCCTCAATGTTTTACTGGGCCCTCAGCGGACCCGCTGGTGCCTCAATGTTTTACTGGGCCCTCAGCGGACCCGCTGGTGCCTCAATGTTTTACTGGGCCCTCAGCGGACCCGCTGGTGCCTCAGTGTTTTACTGGGCCTTCAGTGGACCCGCTGGTGCCTCAGTGTTTTACTGGGCCTTCAGTGGACCCGCTGGTGCCTCAGTGTTTTACTGGGCCTTCAGTGGACCCGCTGGTGCCTCAATGTTTTACTGGGCCTTCAGTGGACCCGCTGGTGCCTCAGTGTTTTACTGGGCCTTCAGTGGACCCGCTGGTGCCTCAATGTTTTACTGGGCCTTCAGTGGACCCGCTGGTGCCTCAATGTTTTACTGGGCCTTCAGTGGACCCGCTGGTGCCTCAATGTTTTACTTGGCCTTCAGTGGACCCGCTGGTGCCTCAATGTTTTACTGGGCCTTCAGTGGACCCACTGGTGCCTCAATGTTTTACTGGGCCTTCAGTGGACCCACTGGTGCCTCAGTGTGTGTTTCAAGATTGTTTGCTTGATAGGCTGAAGCTTGAGGAATTCTGTGGATTACGTTTCATATCAGGTAATGGCTTTTTTACCTCTTTTTATTCATCCGATAGATTTATCTTTATAAACTGCCTAATGCATTTGACTCAAATGTTATTTTGTAATAAGGGACCAAATAAACTCGTGCCAGATGATGAAAAATTTGATCATCCAGCACAATGTATCCTTCTCAACCTGTCAAAGATATTTTCCTACATCAATAAAGTTAAAATAAGTTGTCTTGGTGCATATATATTGTTACGAGCGACACAGTAGTTTTGTCTAGGGTGATAATTTAAGAAACTGGTTACCCGAACATTAAATGAGGTGATGAAAATACGAAGATAGTCCTTAACATAAATTTAATGTATAAGTAAGAAACAACAATATTAACAACACCTGTAGCAAGTGAGAGTAATTACGTTACTTGCTCTTAAGACCTTATGGTCGTTTAAATCAAGTAAATGGTGTGAAGGTCATTAAGCATAACAAAATAATATACCAAAACGAAGATTAAACCAAAGACAAAATGACACACAGATAACAATGAGAAAAGGAAAACACAAGAAACCCACACAATGACACACAATAATAATAGATAATAATAACCACCACCAATGAATAAATGGATGATAATCACTGATGAATGGAAAGATAAGATGGACACAGAAATGATGAGATATGAGAAAAAAATAGTATTGTTCACCTCCTAGTGTTCACTGGTCACTTTGTAAGTGGTTACTGACTCACTGACTCGGCTGATGACGTGAGAGTTGTTGTTGCTGCTAGCCGAACCCTCAGGAGATGAGTACACTTTGGCCTTTGAGATGAGACTAACTCACACTTTGTGGAGGTTTCGACAATGCCTCTGAAATAGCCCAAGGCTATTTGATAAGCCTAAAGCCTTAGCCGAAGCTAGCTCAGGGAGCAACAGGTACAATAATTGATAATTCAGTGGTAGCAACAGAGATAGTCTGGTTGCAGTAATACCTCCCCCCTGAAGACGACACCACTGGGTTGATTTGTAGTTGTAGGTAGCCGTTGTTGCCCAGTGGAGTCGTAGTGGTTGACTTCTGGTCAAGTCGAGTTTTTAGATGCGAGATAGGGCGTCGGCGATGATGTTCTCCCTCCCTTTTATGTGGTTGACATTCAGGTTGTAGGGCTGGAGAAACAGGGACCATCTGAGAAGTCGCTGATTGGTAAACTTGCTGCGATTGAGGAAGGCCAATGGATTGTGGTCTGTGTAGACTTGGAGTGGTTCTTGAGCAGGCTGTATGTAGCATTCGAATTTCTGGATTGCTGAGACGATGGCCAGGAGCTCTTTCTCAATGGTGCTGTATCTTCTCTGGTGGATATTAAGTTTGCTGGAGTGGTACGCCACTGGATGAAGGATACCCTCCACCTCCTGCAGTAATACAGCACCAAGAGCGGCATCACTGGCATCAGTCTGCAGGGCAAAGGGCTGAGTGAAGTCTGGGGCGATGAGTACAGGACCCTGGGCCAGGAAGTTCTTGAGTTGGTCGAAGGCGGCCTGGCAATCCTCTGTCCACAAGTAGTGTACGGCTCCACTCGTGAGCCGTGTGAGAGGGACAGTGGCGGCCGCGAAGTTAGGGCAGAACCTCCTGTAATACCCTGCCATGCCCAGAAAGCGCCGCAGGGCCTTCCGAGTAGTGGGTGCAGGGTATTCAAGGATGGCAGAGATGTTGGCTTCCTTGGGTCGTACTCTGCCATTGCCCACCACGTGGCCCAGGTACGTCACCGTTGCTCGGCCGAAGGTAGTCTTAGCCAGCTTCACGGTGAAGTGGGCTGCCTGCAGCCTTGTCAGCACATCCCTGAGTCTCGTAAGGTGCTGCTCCCAATGCTCTCATCGATCAAGTCGTCTATCCGTGGCAGGGGGTAGGCGTCTGGGACTGTCACAGCGTTGACCCTGCGGTAGTCGGTGCAGAGACGCAGCTGTCCATCTTCCTTGGGGACGAGTAGACAAGGTGACGCCCAAGGAGACTGGCTGGGTTTCGCCAGCCCCTGCTCGAGTAGATAGTCCACCTCTTGCCTCATCTGGTCACGTTTCCTGGGGCTTATGCGGGAGCTTGACGTCATGAGAGGTGAGGTTACACAGGTTTGGATGATCATTGAACACATTAAACTGGTGAAGGATGGATAGGATGTCTTTTGATTGAGAGGATGAGAGATGGGACAGGTAATTAGATGGGTTACATAATATGGATGAATAATTTGTCCCTTCTGCATGAGTGGTGGTGGTTTCTAACGAAATAGAACATACAGGTCTCTCTGGTGAGCCAGGTGCAAGGCCAGCTCTAGTTTTATATAATTTAAGTAAGTTAATGTGTATTTTTGAGAATGGTTCTTCAGGCACCTGGATGGGCTGAAGAGGATAAGGAGGGATATTCTGGTTGGGTTTCCCCATTACCTGGCAAGTGTGGCAAGAATTAACAAATGAGGCAACATCCTTCCTAAGACCGGGCCAATAAAACTCATTAAGTAGCTTCTCACAAGTTTTCCTGATCCCATGATGGCCGGCTAGGTTCCCATGAGCGATCTCCATCACTGGCTCTCTTAAGGTGACGGGTAGGACTACTTGATGGAGCTCAGCCCAAGTGGCATCATCTAAAAGTTGAGGTGGCTTATACAATCTCATAAGAATTTTATCCTGGTAATAGAAAGAAGGTGAGGAAGTGATCTGGTCTTTAGGTATAGCTTGGGTATGAAATCGAGACAGGGTGGTATCGTCTTTTTGAGCCTCAGCAAGTAAGTGGTCAGTGAATACCTTACCAACCCCAACGTGAGGCGTAGGATGGAGGGTGGTTGGTAAGGGCTGAGGTGGCTCTGGAGCAGCGGCAACAGACTGTGCTCGAGTGACTGCACATTCAGGAAAAATGTTAGGCTGCTCCTTTTCCATGTCAGCTGTAGGGTTGTAATGCAATGGGGAGACATTAGTTATGATAGGTGGAACGACTAGTCCCCAGCCAGATCATTAGCCAACAGGAAATTAGCATTAGGGATAGGTAGAGAATTATCCTCACTGACAGCAATGGTAACTGCTCCCACAACCAACGGACAGTTTAAGTGCACCCTAGCCAGAGGTATGGGAAAGGTTTGATGAAAATCTTTTATGAGTACCTTCTCCCACGTGTACTGCTGCTCAATCCCTGGAAGTGCGGATTTTAAAATGATAGATTGGGCAGAGGCAGTATCCCGCATAATCTGGAGAGGTGCCCTTCAGAGTCCGTGTTGAGAGCCACAGTACCTTGAGACCTGAAGGGTTGAAAAGGGTCAGTGGGAGGAAGAACTGAAGGAGTGTTGTGAGGCGACTGGTTTAGAGAATGTAGAGGTCTTTGCTACTTTACACCTAGGATCAGGACAATTCTTTATGAGATGGCCCACCTTTTTACAAAAACTGCAAGAGAGAAAAGACTTGGCACTACCACTACTCTCTGCGGGTTTTACATCCTTGCTATAGCTTGCACCTGACTTACCCACAGGCTGAAGTTTCTTGTCTCCTGAGGGCATAGAGCGATGTATTAGTGAAAAGACATCCGCCAATTTGGCGGCTTTTAAGAGTTCAGTCTCATCCTTATCAGTGATGTGCAACATGATTGAGTATGGTATCTTCCTTTTGAATTCCTCTAGAGCTACAAGGTTTACCAGATCGTCATATGTGGTTACAGCTGCCGACTTAAGCCAGTGTCTCAAAGCTCGGAGTTTCTCTGATGCAAACTCCAAGTATGTTTGACCAGATGTCTTGTTCATGTTGCGGAAGGTTTGTCGATATCTCTCTGTGGTGACTGCATAAGCTGCTAAAATAGCGCTTTTTACTACCTCGTAATCTGAGTTGTCTTCGATATTGTCTAGGACTGCCAAGGCCTTACCGTTGAGTTTGGGCTTGACTAGCCATGTCCAGTCCTCCTTAGGTAGATCGAAGTGAATGGCAGAGGATTCGAATTCCCGAAAGAATGCTTCTGGATCGTAATCCGAGAATTGAGGCATAAGAGGAAGAAATTTGGTTATCTGCAACCTATTAGGGGTTCGAGTCCCCCCGTCTGAGGACTGCAGCTGAAGCACGCGGAGTTGATGTTCACGTTCACGTGCTTTACTTTCTTCATCTCGTACGCGTTCAAGTGCTTTCTCTTCCCTTTCACGTGTTTTACTTTCTTCATTTCGTTCGTGTTCAAGTGCTCTTGCTTCTTTTTCATATTCTAGCTTCATCTGGAGTGCCTGCATTTTCACCCTCTCTATCTCTAGGGCGATTGCGGGGTTTGCAGAACCCAAAGAGGTAGGACTTTCCATGAGGTGGTCAGCCTCCTCCTCAGGGTCACCCAGATGAGCTAGAATTAGGGACATCAACTCGGGTTTTCTTGTTTGACTAGTGAAGGGAATATTATAGTTTGTAGCAATATATTTAAGTTGTTCCACAGTTACAGTTGCTGTTTTAAGTTCCTCCACAGAGGGATTACCGACAAACTCTTCTACGTTGAACACCATTTTGATTGATGTACAAGTCGATTTAACGGTTGTACGAAAGTTGTTAGTAACCACTAATGGTTAAAAGTGATGCTTGGAATGTGACACAGTAATCTCCTGAACTATTAACTAGTTCACAATCCTGGCATGAGATTAATTGATAGGGGAGCGACCCCTGAAGAGATAACACTTCGACGAAGATAACGAGCCAGTGGAGAATGACCAGAGAATGCAATACCCACATCTGCAAACAGGATCTGGCATTAAGTACTCGTTTGAGTTTGAGCTGGTCAAGTTATGAGTCGAGTGAAGTATTGAATTGATTCGGAACGTCAGTGGTTCCTAAAGAAAATGAGTCTCGTAGGCTATGGGGAGAAAGTGTCTCACAGGAAAGATTCGAACAGAGCAAAACGTAATTAAGAGTATGAGGAACTGATAAAGTCTCCACGCTAGGCCTTTGCGTGGTTAGTTATTAAAGGCACAGTCAATCCCTACACTCAATCACGTTGCACATGAAACAGCACCAACAAACACAGTGACACAGTGATTACAAAAGTAATAGGAGTGATACTAGGGGTGAACGAACATACATGAAACAATAAATGATTAGCGAAGATGAAGTGGTGGAAAATAACAATGAATTAGTTATAATAATCCACTACATATGATCCCGGACAGGCCCCCAATAATGTTACGAGCGACACAGTAGTTTTGTCTAGGGTGATAATTTAAGAAACTGGTTACCCGAACATTAAATGAGGTGATGAAAATACGAAGATAGTCCTTAACATAAATTTAATGTATAAGTAAGAAACAACAATATTAACAACACCTGTAGCAAGTGAGAGTAATTACGTTACTTGCTCTTAAGACCTTATGGTCGTTTAAATCAAGTAAATGGTGTGAAGGTCATTAAGCATAACAAAATAATATACCAAAACGAAGATTAAACCAAAGACAAAATGACACACAGATAACAATGAGAAAAGGAAAACACAAGAAACCCACACAATGACACACAATAATAATAGATAATAATAACCACCACCAATGAATAAATGGATGATAATCACTGATGAATGGAAAGATAAGATGGACACAGAAATGATGAGATATGAGAAAAAATAGTATTGTTCACCTCCTAGTGTTCACTGGTCACTTTGTAAGTGGTTACTGACTCACTGACTCGGCTGATGACGTGAGAGTTGTTGTTGCTGCTAGCCGAACCCTCAGGAGATGAGTACACTTTGGCCTTTGAGATGAGACTAACTCTCACACTTTGTGGAGGTTTCGACAATGCCTCTGAAATAGCCCAAGGCTATTTGATAAGCCTAAAGCCTTAGCCGAAGCTAGCTCAGGAGCAACAGGTACAATAATTGATAATTCAGTGGTAGCAACAGAGATAGTATATATATATATATATATATATATATATATATATATAGATATATATATATATATATATATATATATATATATATATATATATATATATATATATATATATATATATATATATATATATATATATATATATATATATATATATATATATATATATATATATATATATATATATATATATATATATATATATATATATATATATATATATATATATATATATATATATATATATATATATAGAGAGAGAGAGAGACTGTAGTAGCACTGTGATTGACGAGGTTCATGCCGTCAATCATGACGTCACGCGTGGGGGAGGAGCTTTGGGCCTGGGAGAGCGGGGTAGACTTTTGCATAGGCAGTTCGGAAACACGCTGCCCAGTTGGCCGGAAGTGCGACACCCACACACCTCAACATTTTGCCTTCATGCCGGCTTACTCTACCTTTGGTTGCGCCCACAGAGGCGGGGATGGTAGCATAACGTTTCATCGGTAAGACAAAATTATATGTGTGGTGAGACATTATATAGGAGGCGAGAAAACTGAGCTTGAAAAAGAGCGACACGAAAGAATGCGAATCCCATGGCTTTTACACACAAACAGGTCACATTACTGGAATGTAGAGGTCTTTGGGTACTTTCAGAAGTACAATGAACACATATAGTTTTTTTTTTTTTTCAAAACATGTAAAATAAGAGTGTAAACCTGGGCAAGTTACCGAGTTGATTCAATCCACGGGCACTCATTTGCCTGACAATGTTAATTCTCATTCTCTCAGTCTTATTCTCTCATTCTCATTCTCTCTCATTCTTGTTATCTAATTCTCATTATCTCTCTCTTTCTCATTCACTTTCTCTTTCTCATTCCCATTCTTTCTCATTCTCATTCTCTCTCTCTCATTATCATTATCATTACCTCTCTCTCATTCTAATTATCATTCCCCCTCATTTTCAATTTCTCTCTCTCTCTCTCTCTCTCTCTCTCTCTCTCTCTCTCTCTCTCTCTCTCTCTCTCTCTCTCTCTCTCTCTCTCTCTCTCTCTCTCTCTCTCTCTCTCTCTCTCTCATTCTTCCTTTATCATTCTTTCTTTCACATTCTCTCATTCTCATTACATCTCTCTCATAACGAGTCTCCCTCATTCTCTCATTCTCATTCCCTCTCATTCTTATTTTTCTCTAATTCTCATTATCTCTCTCATTCTCTTTCTCATTCTCATTCTCTCTCTCACTGTCGTTCTTTCTCTCTCTTTCTCATTATCATTCTCATTACCTCTCTCACATTCTCATTCTCATTGTCATTCCCCCTCATTTTTAATCTCTCATTCTCTCTCTCTCTCTCTCTCTCTCTCTCTCTCTCTCTCTCTCTCTCTCTCTCTCTCTCTCTCTCTCTCTCTCTCTCTCTCTCTCTCTCTCTCTCTCTCTCTCTCTCTCTCTCTCAAAGGAGTTATCTTGTATCATTTGTTCCACTCTTGTTAGTCGTTTTTTTCATCTCTGGTGATCGAGACATCTCCACCACTCCACAACCATTTTTCTCCCTAAAAACATGGAACCAAAACCCCTCTCAGTAACTGGTGCCTGACCTGTATGTTGCATTTTCTCCATCTACTGATTAATATACCTCTAACAATAACATGCATGATTGTGTAACACGGTTGGTTGACGTCAAGTCAAATATATACTATTATTTGGGCATGGGTAGGTTTTTCTCCTTCCTGCCCCAATACTTCCTTCTGTTTTCTCGTAGATAGATATATAGATAGATAAATAGATAGATAGATATTTTATTCGTCAAATTGTGATATATTAAATTTTGTATACAAAATGAAATTCATTTCGGCTTATGAGCTCCCTAGTAGTTATTTGTACATTAGTGAATTTTGATCACATCTGAGACGCTCTACATAGAAGGCTGTACATCCTTCTACATTAAAAGTAAGGCCATGGTCAATGTATATTGAATACTATACAGAGGAAGTGTGAGGGATCAAGGCGGGTGTAGAACATTTCATCTCGATCAGCTTCTACGGAATAAAGACAAGGAAATGCTGGTGGTATTTTTCTATGAAAACCTGTACATACATCCTTAGTGCATATACTGCAGCAGTTGAATAAGTAAAACCACATGATATGTGGAAGAAATAAGGCAGACAAGCTCATTTACTCCGACGATCTGGGAGGGAGAATGTTTTGAGTGGACTTACTGGCTCAAGGCCACCGGCTAAGCTCCGCCCACCCCTACCCCCCATGCTTCACCTCACAGTGAAGAGCGGCGCCCGCTGAGGGCCACTCCATGTATTCTTCCTCCAAGATTCCGCCGGTGCAGCGAAATTTTCCGGTGTAGCGAAATTTTCCGGCTGGCCCAGATCTTCTGTAAGAACCATTGAAATGGCAACACTCTCAACCTGACTGTTTCGTTTTCTTCAATTGATTTTAGAGACATATTACTATAAATCAATCTTCATCACATTTTCACAAAGTTTTCGTACATTACATTCAATGTGCACTGCTTCTCCAACCCACCTTTCATTTAAAACAAAAATCTGTTTGATCTTTCCTATTGAAAAATAATTATTCACTCTGGCCAGGGGACAAATTGAAAAAAAAATATATAATGAACTACGGGACTTTTTATCCAACAGATATGGACATTATCAGTAAGAAACTGAAGAAACCATAGCCTACTCTCGCCAGAAGACTATTGAGCTACGTACAGAGCCTCAGAGATTACGGAAGAACGTAATAAACTGCGACACCAAATTAGAAGAGACAAAAGAGCTAAGAAGCAATACGAGAAAGATGTCTGGAAGGAAAAAGAGCCCCGGGGGGTTGGCGCGAGCCCCGTCGGGAGGCGGCAAGACAAGATTGACTCACTATAAATACTATAGCGCCATTGAAAAGCAAAGTGTGTAAAGAAGCAGAAAAGAGGATCCAGAGGGGGACCTATATAAGTAGCGATACAGGTAATAGAAAAACAGCAGAGTATTATTGCAGTGTCCCCTTGCAAGGTGACTGTTCGCCGAAGGATCATGAAAGGGATGGAGTTCAATAGAGCCCAGCCAGCCATTCCAGCAACCCCGACTCACCCAAGGCAGCAGTGGGCGTGGTATGAGAGTGAATAATTAACCTGTTGCAGCACTAACAAAATTTTTGACGAAGATGTATGTTGGGGCAGTTTTTTTTTCATGAAGACTTACCTCACCTTGAGGGTACTTCTTGAAGACCTCTCGTGGGGGTGGCAGCGCCCACACCCGCGTGAAGGACCTCCAGGGCTCAGGAGTTCACATGGGGCAGCAGACAAGTGCACACCTCGGTACACTTTATTACAGGAAATCTAAAACACTCGCACCACACAGCAGAAGCCCACTCACACACCAAGCACGCTGCAGCACTAAGCTCTAACCTAACTAAGGCTAACTTGGCGGCGATGGGATGCGAGAGGAAGGCTACTTAGCGTCGGGGTGAAGACACGTCGAGGGTGTAGGGCAGCGAACCAAGGCAGCTCCGCTCTCCTGACACATACTGACTCCGGCGTGAACCACACGATGAGCAGCCGTCCTCTTCAGGCGACAAGAGATGCCGAGTGCGTACTCCTGACTGCAGTAGCGATTCCGAAACCAAAGCAGCACCGACTCCTTAGCGGCACTAGCGAGACAGGTACTAAGTTACGGAACTAGTTACCGGTATCGTTAGTACCGCTAAGGTACCGGTACCGTTAATACCGCTAAGAACATAAGAACATAAGAACGCAGGAGTCTGCAAGAGGCCGGTAGGCCTGTACGAGGCAGCTCCTTTGACCCTAAGCTCCCGTGTATCTAACCCCACCTAATATCGCTGTCCATGAATTTATCTAGTCTATTTTTGAATGTGACAATTGTATTGGCACTCACCACATGACTGCTAAGCCTATTCCACTCATCCACCACCCTATTAGTAAACCAATTTTTGCCTATGTCCCTGTTGAATCTGAATTTATCCAGTTTAAACCCGTTACTTCGTGTCCTACCCGGTTCTCTTACCAACAAAACCTTATGAATGTCTCCCTTATTAAAGCCCTTCATCCATTTATAAACCTCGATCATGTCTCCACGCACCCTTCGCCTTTCTAGAGAATGCAAGTTTAACTGTTTGAGTCTTTCCTCGTATGGCAAGTTTCTCAACCCCTGAATCATCTTAGTCATCCTCCTCTGCACCGATTCTAACATTTTGATATCCATTCTATAGTAGGGTGACCAGAACTGAACCGCATAGTCAAGATGAGGTCTAACTAATGCTAAATATAGTTTGAGGAAGACTTCGGGGCTTCTGTTGCTTACGCTCCTTGAAATAAATCCCAGTACCCTATTAGCTCGATTTCTAGCTTGAATGCATTGTGCCCTTGGACGGAGATCAGAGCTCACTAAGACCCTAAATCCTCTCGCACCCAGACCTACTTATGAGAGTGTCATTTAAGCAATAGTTATGTGAGGGGTTGTTCCTACCTACACTCAGAATACTGCACTTCCCTACATTGAACTCCATCTGCCATTTATCCGCCCAGTCATATAATCTGTTGAGTTCACCTTGGAGAATACTAGCGTCCTGATCCGACTCAATTACTCTACCGATCTTGGTATCATCTGCAAATTTACTAACATCACTACTAATTCCTGTGTCTAAGTCATTGATATAAATAATAAACAAAAGTGGACCTAATACCGAACCTTGTGGGACCCCACTCGTAACACATCCCCAGTCAGATCTTTTACCATTGATTTGCACTCTTTGCTTCCTATTGCTAAGCCATGCCTTGACCCAGTTCAAAACTTTACCCTCTACTCCGTGAGCCTGTAATTTAAGCAGCAGTCGTTGGTGAGGAACTTTGTCAAACGCTTTACTAAAATCAAGATAGATTACATCATAATTTTCATCTCTGTCAACCGCCTCAAATACTTTATTGTAGAAGGACAAGAGATTGGTGAGGCATGACCTACCTTTTGTGAACCCATGCTGCGAGTCGTGAATTAAGCTATGTTTCTCTAAATGCTCCCGAATGTTCCTGGCTATTATGGACTCCAGCATCTTCCCTATAACAGATGTTAAGCTAATTGGGCGATAGTTTGAAGCAACTGACCTGTCCCCCTTTTTAAAAATCGGCGTCACATTAGCTACTTTCCATAGGCTCGGCACATAGCCAGTATTTACCGACATCTTAAAGATGTCGGTTAGTGGGTCACTGATTATATCACCTAGCTCCTTTAATACCCTCGGAAATATCCCGTCAGGACCTGGCGACTTGTTCTTCTTAAGCTTATCTATCTCATCCTGAACTACTTGCCTGGTAATGATTATATCCCTCAATTTATCGCCATCCCCGCCCTCGTACACCTGAACTCTTTCCGGTATAGTCGTTCGATCCTCCTGTGTGAATACTGAAAGGAAGTAGTCGTTCAACAATGTGCTCATATTTTCGTAATTTTCTACTAGCTACCCTGTGTTTGATTTCAGCGGTCCAATTTTCTCCCGTGTTTTTGTTCTATACATCTGAAAGAAGCCCTTAGGATTACTTTTCGCCTCATTTGCTACTTTGATCTCATAGTTCTATTTTGCTATCCTGGTGTTTTTCTTAACTAATCTAGATAGTTCGACGTACCGGCCCCTGAGATGTGTTTCCCCATTCTTTATTTTCTGATAAATTCACTTCTTTAACCCAATCTCGTGTTTTAGTCCACGAGTCATCCACTTAGGATCATTGTTTTCTTTTCTAAGTGTTCGCTGTGGTATATGCTGTTCTTGACCCTCTACTATTACTCTAACTAAATTATTGTAAGACATTTCTACCTGGTTCTCCTGGCTCTCCAATCCGCAGTTCTGGCCCTCATGAATCCCTAAATTATCCCAGTTTACCCCTTCAAGATATCTTCGAAGCCCCTCGTAGTTTGCTCTTCTAAAATCTGGCACTAACACTGGGTTTGGATCACGGGTTACCGCCCAGTCTAACCTAAAACGAACCGTTCTGTGATCACTATTTCCTAACTCTCCGCCCACCTCCAACTCACGTAGCAAGTTCCCATTATTGGTTAGGACTAAGTCTAATATGTTATCTCCTCTGGTAGGCTCAGTAACTACCTGCTTAAGGAAATTATCTTGTATAACTTCAAGAAAGTCCTCGGCTTCCAGGTCACCCACTAGATCTTCCCAGTCTATATTCCTATAATTAAAGTCCCCCATTACGCAGACATTTCTTCTCATACTCGCCCTGCCAATCTCCTGTAGTAATATACTCGTGTCCTGCCTGTTAAGGTTGGGTGGCCTTTATATAACTCCTAGAGTTAGTTTTTCTTTACCTTTGTAAACATCCACCCAAACTGATTCTGAATCCATGTTAGTTTTGACTGAGTTGTTAACTAAACATTTAAGTGAGTCTTTAACATATAGCGCAACTCCACCTCCCTTTCTGCCCCTTCTGTCTTTGTGAAACATCTGATAACCCGTTATTTCAAATTCTGACCTAAAATTTCTATTAGCAAAGTCTATCCATGTCTCAGTGATCGCTATTATGTCAAAATTTTCTGAACAAGCTTCACCCTTAGTAAGTCTATCTTGTTTCTGAGGCTCCTGCTGTTAGTATAGAAGATTCTTAGCACGTCCTCTGTTACTCCTCTAGAATTACTTCTAAGCTGCCTGGTTATATTATGAGCTAGATTTCACCTCCCATTACTACTCCAATTGCTCACATTACTCCTCCACCACTCGCCTATACTAAAAAATCCCTCAGGGTACCAAGTGCTCGCTCAAGGGAGTCTGAGAGAGCCTCAACACCCTTGAACGTCAAGTGTATCCCGTCACGGGCGTAGAGGGCGTCGTTGCCAAAGAAGAGGTCCCAATTGTCGACGAACAGCCACCCATTGCGCTCGCAGTGCTCAGCAAGTCTGCTGTTCACTGCTATCGCCCTGGACAGCCATCCATCGCCAACGCCCCTCCTTGGCAGGACGCCACACACTACTGGTGACCCACCAGCGTCACGTATCCTGCCTAACAATTCTCTAAAACGCCTGAGAAGGTCCTCGCTTGGCACACGAGAAACGTCGTTTCCGCCACAGCTGAGAAAGACAATGGGGTTCGATCCCTCGCTTGCCATACACGCCTCAATCCTGTCTGATATATGGCCCACCCCTGCCCCTGGGAAACACACCCTCGTCCTGTTCTTATCCTTGGAGCAAAAATACCTGTCAACATAACGAACCTGACTATCACCAACAACAAGAACCCGTACCGGTAAAGTACCTTTAGCACCTAAGATACCAGTACCGGTACCTTGCAGGTACGGGTAACGGATCGGTATTACCAGGAATGGAGTTTTTAGTACCGGTATTACCGGTACTCAAATTAACGGTACCTGCCCACCCCTAGATAGGAGGGATGGAGGTACTGCGAGGAAACAGGAGGGTTGTCCAGGGCCAACTTGCTGTCAGTGGGATGGTGGAGAGGAGGTAGAGACAAAGTTCCCCCAAGCACTGAGCAGTGTGGCAAGGTCAAGGGTGGAGAGCATAATTATCAGTGGGAATTCAGTCAACCAGGGACTTAGCGGCAGCATCTATACACAGCGTCGTGCCAAACAGGAACAGCACAAATTCCTTTCAGTTAGTGGCGGATCCAGGCGGGGGGCGTCCCCCCCCTTTTAGAACCTAAATTGTGCCTTTTCAAAGATTCACTGAGATCT
This sequence comes from Eriocheir sinensis, assembly GCF_024679095.1. Classification (NCBI taxonomy): domain Eukaryota; kingdom Metazoa; phylum Arthropoda; class Malacostraca; order Decapoda; family Varunidae; genus Eriocheir; species Eriocheir sinensis. The sequence continues at coordinate 104,549 of NC_066577.1, forward strand.
AGGGGGTATCATTCCTGTGAACACTACTACTAGCCTACTAACTATAATGATAATAATAATAACAATACTACTACTACTACTATTACTGTTACTACTGCTAATACGTACTACTACTACTACTACTACTACTACTAATAATAATAATAATAATAATAATAATAATAATAATAATAATAATAATAAAATAAATATAAACGTACAAAATAAATAAAAGAAATTGCGAACATTATCGTATTTCTATTTGTAAAAAAAAAAAAAAAGCGCGGGTAGCGGCGCCAGATGGATTTGGCTACTTTACTATATATATATATATATATATATATATATATATATATATATATATATATATATATATCTATATATATATATATATATATATATATATATATATATATATATATGAGATTGTAACAATGATGTCTATGTAACCAGTCACGGTCTTAGTCAGGGAAGCAGGACATGTCAGTGTTGAGTGGCCAGTCACACTACGCAGTCTTCAGCGTCCAGGCCTGCCAGGGTGTCTGTACGTGACTACGTGTGAATGAAAAATCTAAGGAAAGTAAACCCTACACTCAAAACAACTCTGTATAGTTAAAAACCCACATTAATTAACAATAGCCCTTAGCTAAACTATCATGAAAAAAATCTATGAAACGCGTGGAGAGACTTTTTATAACATTTGTAGGATAATTTGCACCAAGACAACTTATTTTAACTTTATTGATGTAGGAAAATATCTTTGACAGGTTGAGAAGGATACATTGTGCTGGATGATCAAATGTTTCATCATCTGGCACGAGTTTATTTGGTCCCTTATTACAAAATATCATTTGCGTCAAATGCATTAGGCAGTTTATAAAGATAAATTTATTGGATGAATGAAAAAACAGGTAAAAAGCCATTACCTGATATGAAAAGTAATCCACAGAATTCCTCAAGCTTCAGCCTATCAAGCAAACAATTTTGAAACACACACTGAGGCACCAGCGGGTCCACTGAGGGCCCAGTAAAACATTGAGGCACCAGCGGGTCCACTGAAGGCCCAGTAAAACATTGAGGCACCAGCGGGTCCACTGAAGGCCCAGTAAAACATTGAGGCACCAGCGGGTCCACTGAAGGCCCAGTAAAACACTGAGGCACCAGCGGGTCCGCTGAAGGCCCAGTAAAACATTGAGGCACCAGCGGGTCCACTGAAGGCCCAGTAAAACACTGAGGCACCAGCGGGTCCGCTGAAGGCCCAGTAAAACACTGAGGCACCAGCGGGTCCACTGAAGGCCCAGTAAAACACTGAGGCACCAGCGGGTCCACTGAAGGCCCAGTAAAACACTGAGGCACCAGCGGGTCCACTGAAGGCCCAGTAAAACACTGAGGCACCAGCGGGTCCACTGAAAGCACAGTAAAACACTGAGGCACCAGCGGGTCCACTGAAGGCCCAGTAAAACATTGAGGCACCAGCGGGCCACTGAAGGCCCAGTAAAACACTGAGGCACCAGCGTCCACTGAAGGCCCAGTAAAACACTGAGGCACCAGCGGGTCCACTGAAGGCCCAGTAAAACACTGAGGCACCAGCGGGTCCGCTGAAGGCCCAGTAAAACATTGAGGCACCAGCGGGTCCACTGAAGGCCCAGTAAAACATTGAGGCACCAGCGGGTCCACTGAAGGCCCAGTAAAACATTGAGGCACCAGCGGGTCCACTGAAGGCCCAGTAAAACATTGAGGCACCAGCGGGTCCGCTGAAGGCCCAGTAAAACATTGAGGCACCAGCGGGTCCACTGAAGGCCCAGTAAAACATTGAGGCACCAGCGGGTCCACTGAAGGCCCAGTAAAACATTGAGGCACCAGCGGGTCCACTGAAGGCCCAGTAAAACATTGAGGCACCAGCGGGTCCGCTGAAGGCCCAGTAAAACATTGAGGCACCAGCGGGTCCACTGAAAGCACAGTAAAACACTGAGGCACCAGCGGTTCCACTGAAAGCACAGTAAAACACTGAGGCACCAGCGGGTCCACTGAAGGCCCAGTAAAACATTGAGGCACCAGCGGGTCCGCTGAGGGCCCAGTAAAACATTGAGGCACCAGCGGGTCCACTGAAAGCACAGTAAAACATGCTGCAGAGGTCACTTAGACAAGTGAGATTGACGGTTAGATACATTATCACATTATTCCGCCGTGGAACACACACCCTGCCTGCTGCTGCTCCTCCCTTGCCAGACATGCACATTGAAGTCCTAGAAAGAGAATCCACCCTCAGGCACGTTGTTCACGGCAGAGTAGTCGTACACCTGGTCACTGGTGGTGCTGCTCACCTCGGGCCCCTCCTCCTCGCCGGAACACTTCTCGATGATATCCATCCAGGGCCTTTTCATACACGGCCTCGTTGTCGTGGTGCTGCAGTGCTCAGTCTTGTCCAGTCTGCCGCACTCCTCAGTCATCTGGCCCAGGCGGTCCACCTCGTTGATCTCGGCAGTTTGAGAAGATGAACACATTTATAACCCTTTGCTGGGTGAATATTAACGAGCCATGTTAACCTACAATACCCGCACTGGTATGACACACAAATAACTGATGCATGCAGGAAGCGGTCCGGGTGGGGCATCACCTCACTGGGTTTTATTGTGTCTTCTAAGACAATAATGAATGAATGACTTAGAAATTTTAGTTAAGATACATGTCCTCAGACCTGAGAATTGAACTCTAGCCTTTACATTACTTTATTAGTTCCTTGTAATTCAAAGTACCCATCCTTCAAACATATTCCAATAGCCAACAAGTTATAACCGCGTTCATTATAACTGCCTCCATCACCGTATTGTGTACCAGCACTGGCCTGCCGTCTGTGGCTGTGGCCTTCCACCTGGTGCCGCCTTTTTATGTCTGCTCAACAATGACCTGTGTATCTACACTCAGCAATACATTCATTATGATGCAGTGATGCTACTGGAATGAAGATACTGAAGACAGTTTATTCTTTTTTTTCTTTCTCTTATAAACATTAGTTTACTGTTGCACTTTGTGCTTCAGTTTTGAAGTGAAGAAAGAATACATCACTGAATGGTAGAGCATCCCATTATAAAATGTAAGAAATCATCCTCATGAACTTACCTCTGTGTCTGGTCTAATGAGTTCCAGAAGAGGTTGTACAATGCCAGCCTTAATGACGAAGTCTCTGAGTTTGGGGTCATCGCCAGCAGTGTTTCCCGGCGCCCACACGGCTTGCTCTGCATGTTACGTTGGTGTGCGGCGAGGGGAGCAGCTTGACGAACAACACGACAGCATCCGAGGCTGTTGGGGAGGCAAACACCGTGGATTACATGGAGGAACAAACTTCAGACTAATAATTTGTTCATACAACATAAAAACAAAGTAGGAAGATTCTATCAAGAAGCGACACCCTTTTCTACCGCTTTCTCTTCATCTTCAGACTTCATGTTCCCCTTCACGTTTTTCAACGCGAGACCCTCACAGCAGGAACGATACAACTCAGGGCTGGATGCCACAGAATGCTTAACCTTGCTATTACTTATGAATGGGTCAGAAAGAACAGTATAGAACGTGTAGGGCGGGGCTGCGGCAGGGCGCTTGGCAGCCACACATCTCCACACGTTCGTCGTGAAGTAATCCTACACGTAACAGTAATGGTCGCCAATTTGTACAAACCATTTTGTAATTCAGTTTACTTATAAAATAAAGGAGGCAGCTAAAGAGCGAAACAAATAAATAAGTGAACACAACTGTTGCTCCTATGGCCTTAATACATGTCAAAAGAGTGATCAGTTTCAGTTTGAGAAGATTTGATATTCCTCTCTTGAAAGTTTAATTTATAAAGAGAATAAATAGACATCCTGAACCCTGTCCTCTGGTTACAGCACTCAGCCCACACTCACTTGTCTGCCCTCTCCAGGAGGAGTACAAGGGGGTGCACCAGGCCGGCATCCGGGGTGGCATCTAAGAGCGGGCTGAGAGCTTCTTGCGTGCAGCTTGTGTGGCCACCGGCTGGGTACTGGTGTCGTTACTCGGGATGCCGTTGATAATTTCCTCCACACACAGTGTAGGGCCCTAAAACAGTACACATATACTATAACCTATTCATATATATATATATATATATATATATATATATATATATATATATATATATATATATACATATATATATATATATATATATATATATATATATATATATATATATATATATATAACCCGAATTATAAACGCTCTTGAAAGTTATCCAAAAGTTTCCATTAATCTTATGTACTTTAATTTTGTTAATCATCCCATCTTCCTGTTTAAACATGCAATGCAGCTGTTCCTGGAAAGCAAACCATTACGCAGTGAACACCACATGAGGGGCCAAAGCCAGCACTTTGAAATGAAGTGAAAATGGTCATGACTTCAGAGCAGCACCGGGAAATGGTTTCCTAAAAATCACCTCTGTATTCCTCTTGCATTTGATCAACAGAATTGATGCTGAGGGTGAGCAGCAACTTCTCTTCCTTGCATAGTAAGGAAAAAGGGAACAAAGCCTCAACACACACCAGCCAAACACTGTGTGGTATAATTTGTTATGAGGAACACATGTACCAAAGACAACCAAGGCAAGTGTCACACATTCACGATCTTGACTCTCGACGCCTCCCGACGTCAGGTCACACGCCGACTTTTTTGGAAATTTCTAAACACTCAGCGCCCTTCCCGACATCTGCCACCGTCGGCAGTAAACAATCACCGTTGGATGTCCCTCTCAGCAACGTCTCGACAACGTCGTTTCGACGTCGGCAATGATCGACATTTTAGGGGATCTATTTACGATGATTTTAACGTACGTCTGGCAGCGTGACATTTTCTAACGTCGAGTCAAGATCGTGAATGTGTGACACTAGCCTATCAAATATGGAGAACACATAATTATAACAAAACGAGTATGTAATGACGCTGGACCTGAAAATATTCCCTCGTTTTCACATCTCCCTAATATTTATTGCGTGTGTTCATCTTGTATTTACTTATATTTCTTTATTCCGTTTCTTTGTTTAATTATTCATACATTTATTGACTCTTTTCTAATTTCATTCTTATCATTTTTCCCTCTTTTTTCCTCTTAGTGTTTCTGCCTTTCTCTCTTCTAATTAAGTTTCAATGGTGAGTTTTTCACAGGTCTGTTCTTTTGTTCGACTGACACGTTTCCATTTTTCGTTCCGGCCATTACTTTCTTTTTTCCTAACCTTTCTGACTTTTAAAATCTATTATTCATTTTGAGTTGCTTTCATATTTTTTTTTAATTTATTTGACACCTTTCAATATTTCCTTCATATTGTTGTTTCTCCTTCCTCTTATTTTCTTAATCATTTTCCCTTCACTCCTTCACCTTTTCCTTCAAGTTGCGTGAACATTCTTTATTTGCCTCGCTTCAGTGTTCGTCACCGCTCTTCCTTTTCTTCTTGGCATGTTCCTTCTCTCCTTTACTCTTCCGCTTTCTTTTCTTCCCCTTGAGCGCTTTTAAAAGAGAGAGAGAGAGAGAGAGAGAGAGAGAGAGAGAGAGAGAGAGAGAAATAGTTTAACAAATCGTGTGCGAAAAAAGAACGAAATCGTTCGAAGAATCATGTTCACGAGCGTAACATTTCCATTTGTTTCAATTCACTTAGTTTTGCAGAATCGATTATTTTTAATATTTCAAGCCCGTCTCTCTCTCTCTCTCTCTCTCTCTCTCTCTCTCTCTCTCTCTCTCTCTCTCTCTCTCTCTCTCTCTTTTTCACACACACACACACACACACAATAAGCACAGTTCATCAATCAGGGAAGTGAGACGCAACACACACACACACACACACATACACACACACACATATTCACATACTAACACAATCCTCTCCTCATGTGATATCAAATTTTGTCTCTTTAATCTTCTTCCTCCACCTCCTCCACCTCCTCCTCTTCCTTCTATTCTTTATCTTCCTCTTCTTCTTTGCCTCTTCCTTTTCCAGTATCTCCATATTTTTTTTTTTTTTTACGCGTCTCTTTCACTCTTCTTCCACCTCCTTTCCGATTCCCCTCCTTGATCTCCTCTCCTTTCTCTTCTTTCCCCTCCTCCGCTTCCACACCATTGATCTTTTCCTCAGGGATTCACAGGTATTTCAGGATTTCTTTCACACTCTCTTTTCTTTTTCTCTGTATCCCTTCTTCTTTCCTTTATTTTCTGAATTCCTTTGTGCGTGTTACTCCTTTACCACATATCCTTTTCTTTTTCCTAACTTTCTGTATATTCTATTGGTTAGCTTTTTCTCAGTATCTCGCTCCTTCTGTGTTCCTTTACCTTCCTTAATCCACCTCCTTACTGCCTTTTTCCTTCTCATCTTCAACCTCTTCCTCTTCTTCTTCTTCCACATTTTTTTCTTTACATTTTGCCTTGTTTATCTTTTTATCGCCGTTGCTCTTCTTTTCTCGGTGTATATCTGTTCACGGTTTTGTCTTTTATTTCTATCATCGTCATTCCATTTTCTTCTTCTCACTCTTCTGTGTATTGTATTTTGTATAGTTTTTCTTTTTTTCCTAATACCTTCTCACTAACTTAATTGTTTTGTGTTCACACTCCAGTTCTTTTCATAATTAGTTTGTTTTTCTTTCGAGTTTAATATAATTTTTCATCTGTCTGTATTGTTGTCCTCTTGCTCATTCCTTCCCGTTTTTTCCTTCTTTTCACTTTGGTTATTCCTTCTTTTTCACTCCTCCATCTTCCCTTCAATTTTATTTTCATGTTCTTGTTCTCTTCCCTCTCATTTTTTTTGTTTCGCCTTTTTCATGTTAGCTGCTTCGTCCTTCCTTCATTTTCTCTTCATTCTTCATCTCCCGTTACTACTTTCCCTCCCATCCGCTCCTCCCTGCCAGCTTCATTATATCTCATTTCTTTCTCGTACTTTTCCTCCACTTATTTCTCATTCTCTCTTCCCTTTCTTTCCTTCTTTTCTCCTTACATAGTTTTCTTTAATTTAATATTTTTAAAAGAAAATAAAGGCACCTCTCTCTCTCTCTCTCTCTCTCTCTCTCTCTCTCTCTCTCTCTCTCTCTCTCTCTCTCTCTCTCTCTCTCTCTCTCTCTCTCTCTCTCTCTCTCTCTCTCTCTCTCTCTCTCTCTCTCTCTCTCTCTCTCTCTCTCTTCCTCCTTTTGCTCCATTCTTCCTCTACTTTTCCCTACCTTCATTCCTCCCTTATCTTCCTCTTTTTTATTCTCTCCTCAGTTTTGTTTCCTCTTCTCACTTCCTCCAACTTTTCTCCAGTTTCTCCTCCCTTCTACTCCTCTACATCTACCCCTCTTCTCTCTCTCCATCTCTCCAGCTTTCTCTTCACTGCCTTTTTCCTTGGCCCCATTCTCTTCACCACCCTCCCTCTCTCCTCCTCCTCCTCCTCTCCCTCCTCCTTTTCTGTCTGCCTCTTTGGTTTTCTTCTTTCTTCCAACGGTTCCTCTTTCCATGGCATTGAGAGTCCTTGAACACCACAGTTTCAAGGAGGAAGAAGAGGAGGAAGAAGAGGAGGAGGAAAGACAAAAAGAGAAGAAGTAGGGACAGAGTGACGGAGAAAAAGGAGAGGAAGATAGAGACGTAGGGAAAGGGAAGAAGGAGGAAGAAGAGTCAGTATGTAGAAAAGTAGGAACATGAGGAGAGGGAAGGAGAGAATGGTAGTTTCGGGGAGCGGGAGTAGGAGGAGGAGGAGGAGGAGGAGGAAGAGGAGGAAGAGGTAGAGGAGGAGGAGCACGAGGAGAAGGAGGAGCACGAGGAGGACTACCACACCTACGACAATGCCCTGGCCACCCTGAGTCTCCCGAGGCTCTCTGACAAGCACCAGGACGCCCTCAAAAAAACTCGGAATCTCCCTGCTTCTTCATCCTCGCCACCGCCACCTCCTGCCACCCGACGCGCCTCCTCCCACCCGCTTCACCAGACACCACAACAAACTCAACCCCTTCAGAGCGCCGCGAACCGACCGTTACAAACGTAGCGCAGTGCCCGCGATGGTGCGGATGCTAAACAATGCCCAGTGACAGTCATATTCCCAAAGAGCCGCGGTGGAGATTACCACCTCGCCGCTACCCCTCTAAGTGCCCCCTTCACACCACCCTCCCTTTCCCTTATGTCTCTATTTTTAGCTCTCCCAAACCACCCCCCACCCTCTCCCTCCCTCTAGTGTAGCCTTTTACTATTAGTTTCTTGTAATTTTTATTTGTATGTTCTCAGCCATACGGCTGCCTTACATTAATAAACCTATTATTATTATTATTGTTATTATTATTGATAAGGAGGAAGGATGCATATTTTAAAACGATATTGTGTGTAGCCTATGTGTATTCAGGTCACGAGAGAGAGAGAGAGAGAGAGAGAGAGAGAGAGAGAGAGAGAGGAGAGAGCAACCCGCTAATTTTCTTTCACATTTTCCCTCCCACAGAAATCACTTAATAGAAAATGAATAATTGCTAACGGTAACTCATCCATTTGGTAATTTTCTTTTATTATTATCTCGCCGTTTTGGTTTTACTCTCTAATGGATCACAGCGTCGACGATTAATGTACAAAGCACTTGATGAATCTTTTTCCTCCTGTTTTATTTCATTGTTTATCAGAAATCGCGAAGGATCCGAGAACAAGGAATTCGTCAGCATACTCCGACTAACAACTTCATTCTTTTTTTTTATCTTTATCGCATCTCCACCAACAGAGAGTGAGTCACTGATCGTCTTAACAGTTTAACTTTATCTGCTTTTTTTCTGTGTGAGTGTCAGTCCTCTTTTTTTCATCTCTCGCACTTCCACAAGGACGAGAAACTTTTTACACATTATTAAGCCCGATTCAATATTTGCACATTTTTCCCCTTGAGAATTTTATCTATTTCTTCTTTTATTTTCTTTAAAATGTCTTCATATATGCTTTTCACTTTCCTTTTGCGTAAGTTTCCCGGTTTTTTTTTACATATTTTCATTTGTCAAAGTTTCAGAAATCGAGTCAGTCCTAACATTACCATTTTTTTTTACAAATTCTCATTTCATAACTTTAAATCGTTCATTATATTGTTCATCTTTATCTCATTTTCACAAAGTTAAGAATCATTGGTCACAATAACAGTTGAATTCTATATACGCACATTTTTCCTCAATGATATCTTATTGTTTTTTCTTTGAATTTTATACGTTTTCTTGACAATTATTGCTCACTCCTTTTCTGAAGTTCATATTTTTCGATAATTTTCAATCATGCCATTTTTTTCAATATTTTTTCAGTCTTCATCATTTTTCATCTTTTTCTTTTTTTCAGTTTTATTTCAACCTTACGGGAGTCATTCTCGGTGACTCCTTCCTTTTTCTCATTCGATGTTTACGTTCTTCTGATACTCACATCCTCCATTTTTATGAGTTTCAGTATCCTTTTTTTGCACTCTTTCCATTTGTATCGCATTTCCACAAAACAGAGAATAATTGATCACATTTGCTCTTTAATTTCATCCCAGCACAGTCTTCCCTTCTAGTTTCCACTTTTATTCCTTTTTTTTTTTACTTTTTACTTACGCATTCTCGATTTTATTTTCGATTTTTTCTGTTGCCTTTCAATTTTCCTCTGCTGTGATCCATTTTTTTTCCTCGTTCACCTTTTCCCTCATTTGTCCATTTTTTTTCTGTCAGTCTTTTCTATCACTCCGTCACCTGTTTCATCGTCCATCTTTTTCTCATCAATCTTTTCATCAATCACTAAGTTTTCTTCTGTATACATTATTTTGTATATTTTACCTTTCACATCATTTTTTCCCTTAATTAAGCATCTTTTCAATCATTCGTCAGTTTCCACACATTTCTTTTCTCTTATTCTCAACTTATCATTAACCTTTTATTTGTCAAACACTTTTTTCTCGTTCTCACTTTTTTTCTCTTTCATAACCTTTTCCTCGTCCACTCTTTTTATCATTAACGTTTCTTGACATTCATCGTTTTATCATTTAGATTTAAAATCTCTTGTTTACGTCCACTTTTTTCCACACTTTTAGAGCGACAAGTGAAAAAAAAAAACGTGTGATATGCGTCTCATTATCAAGTGTATGTTTACGAAAAAAAAAAATCAAAACCAAATTATACGTGATTTTCCGTTCTCTCTTTCCGTCTATATCGCTCTGCCTGGCTAGGGACTTTATGTATGTATGTATGTATGTATGTATGTATGATGTATGTATGTATGTATGTATGTATGTATGATGTATGTGTGTATGTATGTATGTATTCATGTGACTGGATGATGGAGTGGAAAGGTACACACTGATGAATTTACTGTACACACGACCTTAAAATTTGTACATAGTTAGTTAGTTAGTTAGTTAGTTAGTGTGTGTGTGTGTGTGTGTGTGTGTGTGTGTGTGGCGTGATCAAGAGAGCAGGAAAGAGCAACACATTTTTACACCTGCATGAGGGAGGAGGGACAACACACACGATAGATGCAAAGTTTTCCTCTTCACGCCCCGCAACACACCGCCGCAACACACCCGCACCAACACACCGCCGCAACACACCCGCACCAATACACCGCCGCAACACACCCGCACCAGCACACCGCCGCAACACACCCGCACCAGCACACCGCCGCAACACACCCGCATCAACACACCGCCGCAACACACCCGCACCAACACACCGCCGCAACACACCCGCACCAACACACCGCCGCAACACACCCGCACCAACACACCGCCGCAACACACCCGCACCAACACACCGCCGCAACACACCCGCACCAACACACCGCCGCAGCACACCCGCACCAACACACCGCCGCAACACACCCGCACCAACACACCGCCGCAGCACACCCGCACCAACACACCGCCGCAACACACCCGCACCAACACACCGCCGCAACACACCCGCACCAACACACCGCCGCAACACACCCGCACCAACACACCGCCGCAACACACCCGCACCAACACACCGCCGCAACACACCCGCATCAACACACCGCCGCAACACACCCGCACCAACACACCGCCGCAACACACCCGCACCAACACACCGCCGCAACACACCCGCACCAACACACCGCCGCAACACACCCGCACCAACACACCGCCGCAACACACCGGCACCAACACACCGCCGCAACACACCCGCACCAACACACCGCCGCAACACACCCGCACCAACACACCGCCGCAACACACCCGCACCAACACACGGCCGCAACACACCGCCGCAACACACCCGCACCAACACACCGCCGCAGCACACCCGCACCAACACACCGCCGCAACACACCCGCACCAACACACCGCCGCAACACACCCGCACCAACACACCGCCGCAACACACCCGCACCAACACATCGCCGCAGCACCCGCACCACCACACCGCCGCAACACACCCGCACCAACACACCGCCGCAACACACCCGCACCAACACACCGCCGCAACACACCCGCACCAACACACCGCCGCAACACACCCGCACCAGCACACCGCAACACACCCGCACCAACACACCGCCGCAACACACCCGCACCAACACACCGCCGCAACACACCCGCACCAACACACCGCCGCAACACACCCGCACCAACACACCGCCGCAACACACCCGCACCAACACACCGCCGCAACACACCCGCACCAGCACACCGCCGCAACACACCGCCGCAACACACCGCCGCAACACACCCGCACCAACACACCGCCGCAACACACCCGCACCAGCACACCGCCGCAACACACCCGCACCAACACACCGCCGCAACACACCGGCACCAACACACCGCCGCAACACACCGGCACCAGCACACCGCCGCAACACACCCGCACCAACACACCGCCGCAACACACCCGCACCAACACACCGCCGCAACACACCCGCACCAGCACACCGCCGCAACACACCCGCACCAACACACCGCCGCAACACACCCGCACCAACACACCGCCGCAACACCCCCGCACCAAGACACCGCCGCAACACACCCGCACCAGCACACCGCCGCAACACACCCGCACCAACACACCGCCGCAACACACCCGCACCAACACACCGCCGCAACACACCGCCGCAATACACCCGCAGCAACACACCGCCGCAACACACCCGCACCAGCACACCGCCGCAACACACCCACACCAACACACCGCCGCAACACACCGGCACCAACACACCACCGCAACACGCCGCCGCAACACACCCGCACCAGCACACCGCCGCAACACACCGCCGCAACACACCCGCACCGACACACCGCACCAACACACCGCCGCAACACACCCGCAACAACACACCACCGCAACACACCCGCATCAGCACACCGCCGCAACACACCCGCACCAGCACACCGCCGCAGCACAACCACAGCAACACAACTCCACCACATCACCGCAGACAACCAATACAACCAACGCGCCGTTACGTCCCCCGCGCCTCGCTTCTCACACGCCCCGCCCTGGACTAGAGCTGAGGGCGGAAGGCGTGGGAGGGGGAAGTGCAGGAAGCGTGGGTGAGGAAACGGCAGGAGGAGGAGGAGGAGGAGGAGGAAGAAGAGGAGGAGGAAGTGGAGGGGGTTAGATCAAAGCACGTGGGCGTCGGAACTGAGTGCTTTGTCGTGGTGCCTGCGAGAGGAGGAGGAGGAGGAGGAGGAGGAAGAAAAGGAAGAGGTAGTGTAGGATTCCATCGATGAAGAGAAGGGTGGAGTGTATCAGATGAAGGATGGGGAAGACGAGAATGAAGTGTAGGATGCAAAGAGAGAAGAGGAGGAAGTGTAGAAGCAAAGGATATCCGCAAACCACCTTCCTCCCTCGCGGCGACTTTCAACAATGCCTTGGCTTCCTTACTAGTCTGAGAGACGTCCTGAAGGCCACTCGTACCCCTGACGGCGCTGGAGAACCCTAGACAGGCAGCCAGGAGAACCCAGAGGCACCACGTTCTCGTCCTGTCGCGCCCCAGCAGACGGTGAGGCCCCAGCAGGAGCAGCGGAAGGCCTGGCGTTCCTTGGGTGGACGTCTGGGCCCGGCTCGGCTGGGGGTCGTTTTGGAGCTCGGCTGGAGCCTCTTCTGGGGGAAAGGAACGGGGATCAAGGGCACGCAGCGGTGGGGAAAGGAAGGATTGTTTTAAAGACCACAAGGAGATTCCATTACAACATAAGGAGTCTGCAAGTGGCCGGTAAGGAGTATGACTGATGAGGAAAGGAAGAATTAGTGTTTTAAAGACCAAAAAGGAGATAACATAAAGACAAGAAAGTAAGGAGTCTGCAAGTGGCCAGTAGTACACACGAATAGTGAGAGAAAGAGAACAAATAGTGATCATGAGAGATAACGAATATTGAAAAGAAAACGAAAAACTAATAGTGAACGAAATAAATAGAACTAAGATAATTGAAACAGAACAACGAAGAATGAATGATACGGAATACATAACGTTCGGGAAGGAAGGATTTTATGATATTTTCTTCCCATAGCAAGATCTCGTACAGCCACACGAAGAACAGAAACAAGATAGAAGAGTGGGGAAAAATAGTAATAGTAGGTGAGAGTAAGGCAGCAGCAGCAGTAGTAGGTCACACAGGGAACAAATAGTAATAGTAGGTGAGAGTAAGGCAGCAGTAGTAGGTCACACAGGGAACAAATAGTAATAGTAGGTGAGAGTAAGGCAGCAGCAGCAGTAGTAGGTCACACAGGGAACAAATAGTAATAGTAGGTGAGAGTAAGGCAGCAGTAGTAGGTCACACAGGGAACAAATAGTAATAGTAGGTGAGAGTAAGGCAGCAGTAGTAGGTCACACAGGGAACAAATAGTAATAGTAGGTGAGAGTAAGGCAGCAGTAGTAGGTCACACAGGGAACAAATAGTAATAGTAGGTGAGAGTAAGGCAGCAGTAGTAGGTCACACAGGGAAAAATAGTAATAGTAGGTGAGAGTAAGGCAGCAGTAGTAGGTCACACAGGGAACAAATAGTAATAGTAGGTGAGAGTAAGGCAGCAGTAGTAGGTCACACAGGGAACAAATAGTAATAGTAGGTGAGAGTAAGGCAGCAGTAGTAGGTCACACAGGGAACAAATAGTAATAGTAGGTGAGAGTAAGGCAGCAGCAGCAGTAGTAGGTCACACAGGGAACAAATAGTAATAGTAGGTGAGAGTAAGGCAGCAGTAGGTCACACAGGGAACAAATAGTAATAGTAGGTGAGAGTAAGGCAGCAGTAGTAGGTCACACAGGGAACAAATAGTAATAGTAGGTGAGAGTAAGGCAGCAGTAGTAGGTCACACAGGGAACAAATAGTAATAGTAGGTGAGAGTAAGGCAGCAGTAGTAGGTCACACAGGGCAGAAGAAATCTGGCCTTGGAAAAAAGATAGCGGGAAGAAATGCTGAGGGGAGAAATATATAACGTTAAACAAAGGTAGAAAAGTAACACTAAATCAGATAGAAAACAAAAATATGACCCCTCCCCCTCATACACACCTTCCTCACCTTCCAACTTACTACACCCCCTCTCCTTAAGCCCCGTTCACACTGTGCCGACTCTGGGCCACGACAACCCAGCGACTTTTCCATTTGACAACTTGGTTCCCACGCTCCAAGAAGGGGGGGAGGTTTTATTGGGGTTTTGGTGTCTTGCCGACTGTCTGGGACATTCAGCTAACTAGTTGCCAGCATGTCATGCTGACCCTCACGACTCCAGACTCCCGTCACGACGTCGGCGCAGCATTCGGCAACAGTCTCAAGACCTCTTTCAAGACATGCCCGACCTTTTCACATCAACACCCAAGACCTCGTGTACCCTAGAGTCGTGGGTAGTCGTGGCCCAGAGTCGGCACAGTGTGAACGGGGCTTTACACACACATGCACCCTCTCCCCCTCTTCCCTCCACGCCCACGCCCACCCACCGTCGATCACGTGGACGGACACCGAGGCAGGCGTGGCGTGCACGGGCGCGCACGTGTAGTTCCCGGCGTCCCTCCAGGTGGCGTGGGTAACCAGGAGCCAGCTGGTGCCCGAGTTCTTGTCCGTCACCAGCTGCACGCCGCCCCGACCCCCGGCGTTGATCTCCACCAGCTCCTCCTTGGGTGCTGGGAGGAGAGAGGACATGGAGTTGTGGTAGACATTATACTTGTCTTCTTGTTTGTAGGGCGAGGGAGAAGAGACAGGCGTGATTGCCAGGGAGGACGCTGAGAGGCTACTAAGAGGAGCAGTAAATGGGATTGGTCTCCAGTCTCCACTGTCTTGTTTGTGAGGCGAGGGAGGAGGGAAAGGCGTGATGGCTACATATAAAAAAAAGAATAGTGATAGGAAGGGATTGGTGAGTCTCCGATCCGTTGAGGAGAAGGAAGAGGACGAGCAGAAGGAGGAGGATAACTTTGAGAAAGATGAGGAATAAAAGGAACAAGTTGAAATGGATGGGTTTTGATGCTTTAAAAAAAGATCAAACGAGGAGTTAATGAGGGTAATATCAATGGCTGAAAAGAGTCTGAGAAAATGAGAAAAGCAGAAAACAATAATTTAGAATTGAAATTAGAAGCACTGATTAATGTGAAGCCAGGCTGATAAGGGAATAAAGGGCGGATAAAAAACGTAGAAAATGTACATCAATATTTTTTAACGTTCTATATAGGAAAGAAATGTATAACTCATTATTTTAGAAGCAGGAGAAAAAGAAGACGAAGAAAAGGAGAAAGACGATGAGGAATACACAGTTGACCTCTCTCTCTCTCTCTCTCTCTCTCTCTCTCTCTCTCTCTCTCTCTCTCTCCTTAAACAGAAGCACATAGATGAATTCCTATTAGTATGGCATGGGGTGTCACGAGCTAAAGGAGCCCTCGTCCATAAGGGCACCTATTCTAAAGCTTGCCCAATAGTTTGTTCTTTTATATTAGTGTGGGTGTGGCCCCCCTTGAAGTCCGTATTGTTCGTAGACACTGTCACTTAAGGGGGCGTGCGCGACACCACAGATGGG